>NC_056737.1:1804112590-1804275090 GCF_019279795.1 Protopterus annectens | reverse complement strand
CCATGCACAGTCATGCTCCCATAGTGGGAGTACCTCCAGTGCTAGAGAGGGAAGTGTGCTATCCACAACATGACATGGAAGGCCATGGGCACATGGTTCTGGGCAGTCCCACGGGGACACAGACCCAGCTGACAGCAGTCATCATCAGGTACTAGCACCGTGTTTGACCTTGGACATGGTGGTGCCAGTGCAACTCCTGGCAGAACAAGTTCCCTTGTTCATGGCCAGAGATGGTGAAGTGTCCACTCTACCATGTATAGTTCACAGCTGTTTGGCATACACATTTGTAGGGCTAGCATTGGGCTTCACTGTGTGCATGCACACACTCAAACACCACTGCCACTTGCAGGTCACCTACAGACACACACATCACCTCTCCATGGCCCATTTAACCCTCACCCCTTCCTGACTCTGACACATTCTGTCAACTGTTTGGAACAGCCTAGGCCTCCAGCACCTCCACACCACACACTGTACATGTAATGATACCTATGCCACATCCTTGTCATCCTTGCCCTTGATGCAGGGAAATGAAGCCATGTGTCTAATGCACAGGGTGACTTAATCACTTGACATGCATGTATGTAATGCAGTATTGTTTTGCCATGCCACTTGTTGTGGTACATGCCACTTGTGGTACACAACAGATGTATGCTGGCATGTGTCATGACTACGCACCATACTTTTTGTACCTTATGTTGTATAATGTTGTACTGGTGGTAGTGTTACAGGATGACATGTGTCTCACAGACCAGTGTATGTTTCTATTCCAAGAGTCTGAGGGAATAAACTATGGACACATGGTGGCAATACAGTAGCACAGGATGGCATGGCAGCACATCAGAAATATGATGTCAGAAAGGTAAGGCTGTATCCTTCCATGGCTCCCTAGGTGCATATTTGTAGAACAGTCTATCTGAGACAATAGGGGGAGTCACAGTAATCATGCAATCATACTTTGTGATAAGGTCTGCAATCCTTGATATGTGTCATCTGGGTTTTCTGAACTTACAAATCTAGGTGTGGTGATGGAGTTGACACATCTACAACTCTCCTGTGTCTGGGTCCGTCAGGTTGCAAACATCAGTTATGATTTTGTAGAGGAGGGTAATTTATGGCCAGCAGCTAGTCACAGGGCCATAAAATGCATAACCATTGCATGGAGATAGCCGTATGGGCATGTTCATATTGGTGCAAGGGGGTATATTTACACACACACACACACACACACACACACACACACACACACACACACACACACACACACACACACACACACACACACACACACACACACACACACACACACACACACACACACACACAGACATGCATACATACACTGAGTTGGCTGATGTGAGATTAGAACCCCTTCCTATCTACTGTTATACACTGTAGCTTGCAGTACTTATCACATGTGCCACAAATTACATCTGTTGATTATGTGATTGCAGGCACTGTACTTGTGGAGTGCACAAAGTACGCTTGTGATGGACAGCATGTGTGGCCTGCAGAGTGATATTTCTCAGTACTGTTATTGTATTTATTGTCCTAGAAGTAGGGTACCTGTTAATATCCCTGTTATGTATGTACAGTCAACAGTATGACCATATGTGGCTGGTCACAGTTATATAGACAAACATGTGGCCATGGAGACTTTTTCCCGTTGAAGGCATGCATAGTAACTATTATACATTACACCACCTTCCCACCTGTGTCTGTCTGCATGGGTGGCATTCAGCAGGCACAGGGGTCTGAGGGTGAGAGGAATATGCACTGTTGTGGCCTTGGCTTGGTTCCTCTGGGCAACTGCATTGATGTGGGAGTGCAGATAACCACAGAACAGGGATGTCTCTATAAATGTCGCTGTGTGTGTACATTATGTATATGTGTTATATAGATATATGTAGAGAGTCTATGTATCATTGTAATATAGTTATATACACAAACACACACACACACATACACACACACACACACATACACACACACGTGCACACACACATACACACACACACACACACATATATATATATATATATATATATATATATATATATATATATATCATTATTATATGTATTTGAGGTACATACTGCTAGATGCACTATTCATGTGAGTAAGGTATAGAGACAGACAGAATGTATACTTAGCTCTCTGTATGTACAGACATATTTCCACATAGCAGGTCTTTGTGATGGAGAGGAACAGAATTGTGTTTAAGTTAGCTAAGTGTAGGAGAATGCCCAGAGGGACTGTCACTGCTTATAAGGTGACTCCAGGCCAGAGCTACCTGTACTCCTGTCTGTGATTTTGTATGTTAAAGACATTGGCAACTGCACCTGTTTCCGCAGTGCAGCACTTCTCTGATCCTGTCCATGGCATTCCCCAGCTGTGTGTTGTACTTAATATATGACTGGGGTACATAATGGAATACCACACACAGAGTGACAGTCTGCATACCTTTCATTGTACATGTTTTTGCAGAAAGTCCAGCATTTTGCTTCATATGTCTGGTCTGTTCCTCATACATTTGTGGTGTCCTGGTAACTTATAGTATAATGCAGTCACTGAATAGTACTACCTACAGACACATTTAAGTGGCGGACTTTACATCCTGCAGATATTCTGTTGTGATGCAACCTGCTGTTATACTAGCCACCTTCTAGGTAAATCAGAGCATGTGTAATGTCTGCCTGTAGTTATGGCCCTTTGTCCCCCCATTCTCTCTGAATTTGCCCAGCTTTCTTGCAGTGACAGATTGAGGAGTATGATAGTCTGTGAGAATACCACCATACAGCTACCTCACATGCAAAAGATGTGGATGCTGCCAGATTCAAACTATTAACACTATCACCCCTGCTAACATTCCTAGCCCACTGAGCCACATAGACCACCAGACAGAGATGTGTCATTCATCATACAATCACAAGCATACAAACATACATTATCATTCCTGTGTTACATGTGACATCCAACGTGTGCCCAGGTTCTATGTTACAGCCCTGAGGTTGGCGGGTCTGCTTATATATCATTGCTGATGTACTATTACAGCAGTTGTATGGGAACACTGATGTGATGGGGTGGGACATAAGCAGCCCATGATCTGCCGGCATAAACAGTTGTGCGACTGTCCTGTGACCCCACTGTTTACCATCTGCCTTACTAATGTAGTGGATATTCCAGTCTATGGCCTAGTGAATATTATGGAGCACATACTATTGGACTGAGTACCTGTTGTCCCATGTGGCTGTTAGATCTCTCCAAGTAGCCCAGTAGCTCACTGTATTTCCTTGCATACATGCAGCAGGTCCATACATATGCTACCATATTCTAGTACTCCTTACAAGTGGTGTAGAGATGAGTGACTTAACTTGCAAATGCAGCAGTTGACAGTCCTGTAGTTCAGAGATGACTCTGCCTGATGCATGCAGTACACAGTCAATACATGGTTAGGTACAAGTTGTGTGGGCTAGCTGGCAGCATTTCTACTATTTGTAAGCGAGTCAGAGTAAGGTGTCAGTCCTTAGGTTCCTAGGTTATCAGTGCATGTGCTATGCGTTGTCTCTTGGCCAAGGTCAGGGCATACTAGGCATGCCTATTTCTGCCTACAGGGACATCCTCAGAGTGCTCCTCCTCTGAGTCCTCCTGTGGGTGTGACCATGAGGTCCTAAGCACTGATGGAGGGGCCTAAGTGTCCTTTCCCTTTGCTGATCCTGCTGCAGCTGTTTCCGCAGGACCATATTGTGTAGCATGGCACATACTGTGAACATCTGTGCACATGTGGCTGGAGAGTACTTCAGGCCTCTACCAGATATATTGAGGCACCAGAACCATGACTTCAGCAGCCCAAACTCATGCTCTATGATGTTCCTAGTTTGTGCGTGTGCCTCTTTATGGCATTCTTCCATGGGTGTGTGTGAATTTCTGATGGGTGTCATCATTTATCATTCTAGTGCATAGCCAGCATCCCCCAGTAAATGGCAATGCAGGATGTCCCCCCTACCAAACATCTGGTACAGCTGCAATCTGTGCCAGATATGGGAGTCGTGATAACTGCCATGGTTGCCAGCACACACATTCATGATAATGTACTGGGCATTGCACACAACCTGGCAGTTGAATGAGTGATACCCCTTGTGGTTGACATAGATTCTACCCTCCTCACCAGATGGTGCCTTGATGTGTACATGAGTGCAGCCTATGACACCCAGTACATCAGGGCAGTCTGCTGCATGGTAGAATTGTTGCATATTGCTGGCCTTCACTTCAGGGGTGAGGGAAAAATAAATATGCTCACTGGTATGTGGTAGCATGGCATGCAGGAAGTAGTGGAGTAGCCTGGATGCAGATGCATGCAAGACCCCCATCATGTCCCCAGCTGGTCTTTGGAAAGTACCTGTGGCTAATATCCTTAGAGCTGCACATACCTTTGTGGCCACTGAGATGGGTTCCCTTTTGTTGGCTCTGGGTCTGAGTTGAGGGTGGCTGAGCTCAGTGAGTTGTAGTATGTCCCTGTCCACCCTGTAGCACTCTACAATCTCCAGCTCATGTAGCTCCCGGAAGGTTACCCTCGGCCTGAACACTCTTCTCCTTCTCAGTCTAGGCCTATTGTCACCAGTAGCACTGACCTCAGCATCTAGCACATACAGATGTAGCAGACCTGCAGTAGCCTCTAGCATTCCTTCAGTTAAAATTCCTAAGTCTGTACAGCACTGGTGCAGAGATTGGGGGAGAAATCCAATTGTAGGGTGTATGCCACCTTTACTGGGCTCTGCTGTAAGTGTAGGCTGTGTGATTGGCTACCTATGATGCATTCCATCTGCCAAGTACATATCTGAGAACATTTAATGGCCCTAGTTAAAATGAGTGAGTAATTAATATATCATTGGCTTTTGGATACACTCAGCACTGCAGCATGCTGAGCAAACAGGCACAGCTGAGTTCCAGTCAGTTTACAAGTCCCCAGAACACCCCCATTGATGTCAACTACTTCTTCTGTGGACACTGACATGGTTCTGTGCCTGCATGGAAAGGACATGTGGACACAGGTACCCATTTCTGCTATTCAGTAACCCCATCTCATTTGCATAGTGTTCCGTGCACACAACCTGGAAACTAAACGGTTCCAGGCCGGACCTTGTTAGCAACATCACCATTCCATCATTGTGGATGCTCCATGCAGGGTCTTATAATATATTTCTGTCACATACTATAAAATTTGTTTTTTCCACTATTTTGTTTTATTTTTCATAACAGCATGTTTGCACACTGTGGCATGCTGTGTAAACATAACCAGATCATTAAAAAAATAAAATTATTTTAACTTATTTCCCTTATGTTTTTGTACACATGGTGGATAGTTTTGCACATATCGGTGTATGCTATGCTATTTCTGTCCCTCTAACTACATTTTGACAGCCCCTGTTGTCTGTTTAAAATCCTGCACATGTATATTTTCTGTGTACACTATAGACACCAACACAGGGTCTGCAGGACTGCTTGCTGGATCACTCTACCTCCATCATTTGCATGAACTTCACCTGCTTAAGAGGTGATTTGCATGAAATGGATGCTTCTGTGTTGTCACGTGTGTCTGCGCCACCCAGCTGTGTTTACTGGCTCACAAACTTGCTTACTTTTGTGTAAGCAGCATGTCACGATGCCTACACCTTAGACCATTTAGGCTTTATTAAATTCCCCCTCTGTCTTAAAGTGTATTTACTCAAAGAAGCCTTTGCATTTCAGGTCATATTACATTGTAATTTGATTTCCATGGCAGCATTTCTTAAGTCACAGTGGCTATCTCTCTGCCATAAGTTTAATATTTTGATAATGTACCTTCTCACATCACCTCTTTATGCTACTTCACCTCCACTATATACATAATTTTATCACATTTCTTTTCTGCAGTGTACACTGCACTTACCCTTCTCTTTATGTGCATTTTTTTGCAGGTCAAGTCTTCCTGATAAAGTCTTTTCCAGTGTGTCTTATTTTTTCTCTCTTTATCAATGCATATATATTTTTATACTGTTTCTAACCTATATTCACAGTCATGAATATATATCTATCCATAATTATCTATCGATACTGTACACACACACATATATATATATATATATATATATATATATATATATATATATATATATATCTATATCTATATAGGTCCCCTTCAGTAGATCAAACATATTACAAGTTCGAACCTCACATGGCCATATGTTTGGACTTGTTCGATCGGACTGAATGGAGATCTCTCTACAGTACGGAATGGGAAGATTTCCCTTTTCCGCAATGTAGTGCGATCTTGGAGTTGGTATATTTAAGAAAGGGGGTGTGGGAGGTGCAGGTGGGTGTAGCACACCTGCTACAGATGTTTAATTTTGTTTTTTGTTGTTTTTTCTTTTTTTACTTCAGTGTTCGAACTATTACAAGTTCGAACATATGGTCTCAACCATATGTGGTTCAAACTTGTAAAATGTTCGATCTACTGAAGTAGATTCATACATTTATATATCTATCAATGTGTATATATATATATATATATATATATATATATATATATATATATATATATATATATGTATATATCTGTATATAAATCCTGCATTTGCTCTGAGTTATTCATGGGGATCAGTGCTCTACCCTGCTAAACAAATTAAAATAAACAAATAAAATTACAATAACCACTCAGCTGTACAGTGTGTGATTGCTTTGTACTAGACTGAATTAAAAATATATTCATTTTAAACCACAGGGGGAATGCAGAGACCTTGTAGCTACTCTGAAGTTCTAAAACTTTGTTCTCTATAAGACATTCAGTTTTTTACTGACCAGTATTTAAGCAGCACAGTAATAAACTTTCGGTATTAAACAAGATTCTGTCACTCATTGCTTGGATTATCCAGATGTTTCACTTTTAAAGAATCCTCATTGAATTTAAAGTCTAGAAGAATGACCCAATTACAAGAGTCTTTATCCTTGCAAAAATGTTATATTTGTATTAAATGCATTTCACATATGTCATGCAAGGCATATGGAGGAACAGAAGGGAATATTTATAACCTGCTTGAGTAATAATCTAAATTATGTCACTATTTTTTTTCAGCAATGTCTATTACATTAGCCTGACAAAGGAATTCATTGACCTTAACCACGGAAACTGAAGCTATGAGATAGTGCTGTCCTGCTGCATGGTTAAAAAGCATTTATTGAAAATTGTCATGATACCCTTGCATCTTGCTGTGACCTTACTTTAAAAAGTAACACACTGCATGTGTTTTCGTAGCCCATAGGAGAAATCCATACATTTGAATAAACATTCTTTGATCGTGGCATATAATTACTTGGCAGATCTGTATATTTCCCTTTCCTAAATGACAGGCTGCAACTCCAAGTTAACCAGTTTTACTTCCTTTTACTAATTACTAGCATGTTATATTTTTGCTCTCTGCGTTACTGAATTCCCACCAGTTCTGACTCCAGTTTACCAACAGAAGGCTGATACAGAAATGCCACATGTCATATGATGTGTAAAAAATACTCACATTCTATAAAGTCACCCATATATACACCTTTAATTTCTGTTTTCAAAACTTCTACTTATACAACTTATTTTGAAACATACATACTACAACTGAGACAAAAATGGGTTATAAATATGTGCTGCAAAGGGAAATAAATGTTAAAACTAACATTTTAAGGGAAAAACCTGAGAGAGACTAAAATATACTCATTTGTATGCATGAGCATGTGTGTGCGAGTACAAAAGTAACTTACAACAAAATGTGTGTGTGTACGTGCATATACACATTATTCACTTTGGTTTCTAACAGCTCTGTGATCTTTAATGAAAAATTAATTTTTGATACTAAGCCCCATTAATCATCCTTGCTTTCCTCAAGAGCTTTAGCTTCTTATGCCTTCAGTTTATTTCATTGCATTTTTTTATTTTATTTTTATGTTCCTTACCTGTTACCACCCATGCTCTCCTGCCTGCCTTCTAACCCGTTGTTCAAATTTGCATGGATTTTCAGATAGCTTTATTTATTTATTAATTTTATGTATTTATTTATTTACTTACCTATTTACTTATATACTTAAATCAACATACAGTAGTGATTTTGTTTAAGAAGCAAAATAACTGTGTGTGTTATTAATAAAATTGTAGGTGAGAATATACACATGCAAAAACAGACTTCAACAGACCCATTCTGAAGGCTGCAACTATTAAAGGGCAAATAAGCTATAAAAACATTTCCACACATTATTCATCTGAACATAATGCTATCAAACCCAGCCCAGCTAATAGAATACTATAAATAGTTCTACCTTTATTTAACTTTACATGGATCCAAACCCTTAATCTGTACACTAAAGATTATGCACAAATCTACATGGGGTAACTTGTCCCATACCCTCCTCACTTGTACAACTGTCAACACTAGGGAAAGGCTTGTACACAGTGAATCACTTTCTCTTGTAGTATAGCAACTATAATGGGAGTGATTCTATTTTCAGTACTGACAGCAGAAGGCAGAGAAAACCCCAGGTTAGACAAGCCTAAGCAAAAAGTGATGGAGAGTTGGAAGCCATTATTCAGCATGTGTGAAATAAATGATCAGCTTGTTGGACTCAAACCAAATAGCTTGTGCAAAAGTACTGTAAAGTCTGAACATGGTTGTTTGAAAATGATGGCATGTTGTTATATCAAGCAGAAATGTTATGCCAAATACATAAAGGTCATCAAAGTCTTGCCAAATGCCATGAAAGAACTAGAATGTTAGTTTTGTGGCCAAACCTCAATCACGACACTGTAATCCTGTTCATAGGTTCATAGGTTCATAGGTTGGTACTAGGCTATCGGCCCTAGGGCCTATACAAGTCTAGCCAAATAATTCCCCGGATATTTCTTCCCACAATATTTACTTCCCTGGACCCCTGTCTCGCAGGGCAACTGACGTGATCAACAGGGTGAATTTCCTATCTCCCATCCCATCATATAGGTTCATAGGTAAGTGTCAGTTCTGCATTGTGCATGAACCATCACTGTGACAAGAGCCATTACCCTTACTTCAAAGACCATGGCAAAAGATAGCTGCTGACTTATGCAATTATGAAGGCAAAAACTACCTTATAGTTATAGACAGATATGGTTAAGCAAAGAATAACCAGATTTATGTCTAATAAAGCTGCACCTGTACTGGCAACAGATTTACCTTAACATAGCAGAGGCAATGGTGGAAGTCTGAGTTTGAATATTCACAGTGATTGGCCAGATGCTGTACAACCAGTACAGATGTGTGTGTCTGATCCTGTCGGTTGTGTTTTGTCTAGTGTCAGTAACATTTCTAATGCCTTTTATAACAGCTTGTCTGAAATATGACCTTCCAAAGGTTTGCACGCTATCTGCAGTTTAAGTAGTATATTTCTAATGCTTGGTATAATAGCCTCTCTGAAAGATGGCCATCCACAGGTTTGCATCCTATTCCCAGTTTAAGTAATATAGTTTTAATGCTTGTTGTAATAACCTGTTATAGGTGCTACTAGGCATGCTCGTCAGGTTCACTTGCCTAGAATATAGTATGGGACTTTGTCTATGGTGATTTGCACATGGGTAAAGTCCAGAGCATTGTCCTATTTAACCAGCTGAGAGTTATGCTTGCTGGCTGTTGGAGTGGATGAGAACCAGTCTGAAATGCTGAAGCTGCTCACGATTAACTAACCTTCTCAGTGTTGTATGAAAGATGAGGGCAGAACTTCTGTAACTGAAAACTGGGGTAGTAGTCAAAGTTTTTGAAAAGGTTGGAAGGAATCAGTGAAGATGCTTTAAGGACATGCTTGAGATGTACCCAGTCACTTATTCTAACAGGAGGAAGGAAGTCCCAGGGCAGAACCAAGACATGCTGGAGAGATTGTGTCATTCATCATGCCTGGGAACACCTGGGAATTCTGCATATTAAATGTGGGAGTATTGCTGGAGAAAAGAAAGCCTGGTGTTCCCTGCTCAGTTTAACACCTCCACAACCTTAACCAGTGAAACCAATTTACAAAAATGGATGGATGGATGGATGGATGGATGGATGGATGGATGGATGGATGGATGGATGGACTGATGGAAGGATAGAAGGAAGGAATGATGGAATGAAACAGAATGTCACTTTCCATGATTCTGGGTAAACGATGACTGCTACAAAATACAAAGAAAAAAAATCAAGGCTGGTAAGCACTGGAAACGGTCTCATATAAAACTGTACTATCAGCCTTTCTCTTTGTACTGTTCCCCTGCAAGCACATATTTTGGTCCAGACTGCAAAATGCTTCATGCAACACTGCTAAGCACAAACGGTGTGAGGAGAACTGACTGTGAAATTAGCATGCACTAATGTAAAGAAGGTGGTTAAAGGAGGCACTCATTTCTCCCAGATACATCAGTGAATAGGCAAAGCAGCCAGTAGTGAGCTTGCTGAATCAGAAGTTCCATTATGAACGAGTATAAACAGCAGACCAAATCCCTCTGAAGTTATTGCAGTCTGTATAACTGTCCCCAAACAGAGTCATGAGATCTTTTATATCCACCTGAGCTTTCAGCAGCTCAGGCAGTTATGACCTCATCAGTTTAGTCATGTGTACTTCATGTAATAACTCAGGATTGGATTAATATTTTTTAACTGAACTGCTGTGAGACTATTGTTTGTGCATGATTGCATTGGATTGAATTTCTTCATTTAAAGTTTGTATAGTTCCATAATTTAAAAACAATCTTCTACAGTTTGTTTTATCTTAAAGTTTCTTCTTGCAGTTTTAAATGTTCTTGGCTAGAATCATTTAAAAAATTCCCACCCACCTGACCAGTTCCTGTTCTGCTTTTAAACTTGGTGTATTTTAAGCAGGACTGGCCTTTGGTCAATTGGTACCCTAGACAAAAGGTCTCCACACTGCCCCCCCCTACATCATCCTCTGCCTCCATCCTGGTCTACCTACACCATCTAGATTACTGGAAAAGTGCCCCTACTAGAGTGGTGCCCTTGGTGGCTGCCTAGTTGGCCTATGCCAAAGGTTGGCTATGCTTTTGAGCTGCCCATCCCTACTGTAAATTTGGCATTGGAAGCAGGTCCTTCCAGTCTCATCTCATCTGCTCTTTCTGCAGGACACTGAGAGCATCCCATCAGTACTGGATTTCAATGCCTACTACATGTTCAGGCCCACTAGACTAGATGAAGGTACTAAAGGCAGTACTGACTCCTCATTTACAAAAAAAAAAAAGGAAAGCACTTCACCTCCAGGTTAGTTAGTCCATGAACACCCTCTCTGTGTCTTCCTCATTCCATAACTCCTACCTAACTAGTATGGAGTTCTTACGCATTCAGCCAAATGTCATTCTCTTAGGGACTTCAGCTACCTTTTCATTAACTAGGAGATGTATACATCATCTGATATGTATTCCCAGACATTTCTTTATTAATACAAACTCACTGGACAAGTTAATCCACATCCCAACCAGGAATGATTAAATCCTGGACTTGGTCCTCACCAGTATGGGACAGTTCAGTTCCCTACCACTTGATTTCTTTATTAATACAAACTCATTGCACAAGCTAATCCATGTTCCAGCTGGGGACAAATAAATCTTGGACTTAGTCCTCACCAATATGGGACAATTAGTTCCCTGTCAATTCTAACTCCTACAGGTCAAATCAGACCACGTATCAGCCACAATCACCTTAAGACTGAAGCCAGAAGAATCCGTCAATACCACAGTATTCAGGGTATGCCAGGGCTAATCTCCTGAAATTGAGTGATGACTTGGCTAAATTCAACATCCCCTTCTAACTTAATGACCCCACTGCTTATTCAGAATCCTTTACAGCCAAATTATATTCAAACATGGATATCTGTATAGATGCATCTGTCCCTCTTCAAAGTAAATATAATGCCAAATTCAAAAATAAACCCCTATGGTGGAACCCAGATATAAACAGGTTCTGTAATAAGAGAAAAAAATAACTGCACATAAAATAAATGTAACTCTCTAGATGGAAACAAAGCTCTTGCTTAACTTAATAGGGAACTCTGGATCCTAATCAAATCAACCAGAGTCATGTATGAGGCAAAAACTGCAACTCAGGAAAGAACAACAATGAAGCCTTCTTCAACTATGTCAGAAACCTTAGAAGCAATGCTTAGCACTGCACAGAGCTAGTAGTAAATTATATCGCATAGACTGGGAGGACACAACCAATCTATTAGTGGATAAGTTTAACTTTAACTTCACCTTCTCCCCTCTTACATTCCCAGAAGTCATACCTGCATCTAAAGCCCTCCCTCAAATCTCCCTTGAACAAGTCCTCGAGGCATTATCCAAGGCCAACAACACTGCTTTTGTAGGGCCAGATAACATATTGCGTTGCTTACTGGTCATCCTGAAATAGAATCTGTCAGATCCCCTAGATAGTCTTTGTCAGCCTCCAAAAAGACTACCTGCCAGATGAATACAGCGCAGGAGCTGTCATCCCTTTGTAGAAAGGTGTGTCATCAACGTACCATGGAAATTATAGACCTATAAGTATGATCAGGCTAATCTGTAAGTCTATGTAAAGGATCATTATGATATTAACAAATAAGGACACAGGTAACCTGTAAACTCTAGACCCAAGTCAGTTCAGATTTGTTAAGGGTAGATTCTGCCTACTTAACCTGGTTGACTTCTTTGAGAAGGATAACGAAGCAATGGATGAGGGGAAGTCCGTAAACAGTGCATACCAGATTTTGCAGAGGTGTTTGATACCATCTCACACTCAAGTATCATAAAGCATTCCAGCTAAATGTTAATCCCTATGTAATTCATTGGACAGCAAATTGGATAACAAATAGATCCCAAAAAGTTAGGGTGGGCAGCTGTACTGCCTCCAAAAGACCCATCAAATTCAGTGTACCTCAGAATTTAGTCCTTGGGCTATTCCTCTTTGGCAATTACTTCTCAGAAGTCAAAGCTAATGTTAGGAGTTTATGGCTGACCAGATTTGCAGACAGCTGTAAACTTGGTGCTGTCATAACCTCTCCAGAGGGCACCATAATATTCCAAGAGGACCTTTCTCAAACAACAAGCAGGCGTTGAAACCATGGCCTGAAACTGATACCAATAAATGTATAGCAAATTGATCCAGTAGTTAGGGACCAAGAAACCTATGCAGACAATGAACTTTTCTTTGGTCACCACATGTTCACTATTGCAGAAAAGTGCACACTTATCATAGCGATCAATGAGTATAACGCCCCCTTTAATATGCAGCAGCCCAAGCAGTTGATACACCTTGAATGCCCATAATGCTTTCTTACTAAGTTTAGCAGTGCTCTAACTCATAAAATCGATGCAAACCGTCGAAGAGCCTTGATTCTCTTCTTGATGTCACACAGACTATTGAGTAGTCATCTTTGCTTCCCGTACAGAGCCTCAAAGACCTAATCCCGTCAGACCTGCTCCAGACTCACAAGTCCAGTGGGGGCATAAACACCCACTCAACATATCTCAGTCTCTTTTGCAGCGTAAATAGAGCAGGGGCAGGTATGTCTCACAAAGAATACCACTTCTTTAGAATCATCTTCTTCTCCATATGAACCAAATTATTTCACTTAAGACTATTTGAACATGATTTGGATGAGTGGATGGATAACCACAAATTCACTCATGGTTTAGCAACCTTGTTGCTCATGGATAGAGGCAACATGTAAGAGTCATTCTCTTCTTTGGATTACTTGTACTTAAAATAAAAGGGCTAAATACTTCATGGGAATGTATGGCAAGACTTCTAATGATTTACACAGATCAATAGCCTAGTAAATTCCTATGAACCTAAATGTATGGACATGAGTTCTGGACAAATTTCAATAAATAAGCTAACAGCTGTAAACGAAACAATTAATTCACAGGCTGCAACGTATGGATCCTCTAAATGAGAATTAATGATACAGGACTATAAATAAATAAATACATACTACAAAATAGCAGCTATTGCAAAAATGCAAAAGATGGATTCTAAGAAGCATTAAGTTTTGTTGACTCATAAAACCCCAGCACTCTCAGCATAACATACTTTCTGAGGAGATTTCAGAGGCTCTAGGTCCATCAATTTGTAAACTGTTTAGCTCTCAGAAAATCCTGTTATCTTGATTGTAGTCCACCCACTCTCAAACATTCACTGTATGATAGGTTATCATATATTGAGGTAAAAATGTATTCACTGCATTTTCTTCTATGAGCATCTTTTTCCCCATGTACCCTTTATAAATTACACTGGCATAATCAAAAACACTTATACACTGGAATCCATATTTGTTATTACCTTACTAAAAGGAGTACATGTTTATTTAAAACATTTGTAAAACGCACATGCGTTTCTTCAAGTAGTACCATGAATAAGTCTACATATGTCAATAAAAATATAGCATCCATAGGAATAAATGTTTTTTGTAAGTAATGTTTAAAATATAATAAACTAATTATGAATATCTTGTGAGCTCTCAGCCAAAATCCGTGTAATACAAAGGATAACTGAGGAATAGAGAGATATAATGTTCACTCTGTTCACCATATCCCAGAACAAATCTTGTCACATCACCTGAATTAACTTTCTAAGCAAATCTAGCATATTTTGATGTAAGTTAAATCTCTCAACATGATGATTTAAATATTGTGCCTAAAAAAATACCAGCCTATATATAACTGAATCGCTTGATGGTACAGCATGTCACTCAGGCACCGTTGCCAGCATGGTATACTCATATTTGTAATGTGCTTGATTTGCAGTGACTTTTATGTTTAATCTGTTGATCTCAATGCTATAATTGTATTTTCTTTTCAAAGCTGCATTAGGATAAACAAGGTTAATTTTATTTTAATGCCAGCAAAACAAAACTTTGTTTTGTAGTAAGACTATACTACAATTAAATGTCTAGGCCAGCAAGATGAACATCTTACAGTAAGGCATTATAATGACTGAGTGAAACATCTATACAGTTGCAATTAAATACTGCTACAAAATATATCTGTTCTTTGAGGTAAGTATGCACTGTGTGACTCATTAATTTATTTTTGCTAAGAGGTTTGAGGTGTGAGTGTACAGACAGTCTCAGGAAGTTGTAGGAGCAGACATTCAGGTGCCCAGCACTGGGCATGCTATGTTTATTTTATTTATTTATTTTATTTTATTTTACATTTGTTGACCGGGCTAGTCTAACTGGATATATGTCCATTTTCAGTAGAGACCTGGGGAGAAAAGCTCCAAGACAAATACAGAGAAATAATGTTTAAGGTTACAATAAAGTTAACATTGAAGAATACTAAAATACATTTTACACACAATGGTTAAAACTACTTACAAAATATAGAACTCAATATTCACAAAGTCTATCATAACAGTTTCTGGTTAACAGTTCTGCTTACGTATGCAATAAAGAACATAAAACTCAATTAGGGAGAGTAGAGGGAATAGCAGAGGTGATGGGTTAGTCAGGGTTGCAGCAAGGGCAAAACCATTTTTTTCTGAGGAGTATTTTCAGTTTTTGTTTGCAGAGGGGTAGGGAAGGAAGACAAGTCATTTCAGTAGGTAGAAGGTTCCAGTTTTTCCCAGTAGTGTTTGAGAACAGAGAATCACCTGCCATGTTGTTCGACTTACTTATGCTAACTAACAGTTTATTTGATGGTCATACGTTAGTAAGGTTTTTATAGGGGGTTATGAGGTTTGAGAGTATTGGAGTATTGATGTGGTGGTTGAGGATCTTATGTGCAATGGTAAGTTGGCTATATTGAAGCTGATTTTGTAGTTCAAGTCATCCTAGTTGTTTTAGACTCTCACAGTGATGGGTTCTGAAGGGATTACCAGTGGCAAATCTGGCAATGTTGTTATAGGAGGTAGCTAGTTTGAGAATATTATTTTTTGACAGATTAGTATAGATTGGTGAGGCATAAAGGAGTGTTGAGATTAGATGTGAGTGGGCAATAGTAGTTCTTGCTATAGGAGTGAGGAAGGATTTGACTCTATATAGGGAGCCCATTTTTCTGTTAACTGTTTTTATACTGTTATTAATATGGGACTCGAAGTTAAGGTTGTTGTCTATAGTAATTCCTAGGAGCTTGTTGGTAGTGTCAGGGGATATGAGGGTACCATTATTAGAAGTAACAGAAAAATCTATAGGTGTAGACATACAGGTAGGGGTAAAGAGCAGGAGTTTAGTTTTTCTTAGGATTCAGGAGAAGGCAGCATTTTAAGAACCATGACTCAACTATGTTAAATATTTTCTGAGTTACGGATTATAGTTCAAATGAAGATTTGACTGTGCAGATTATTGTTGAATCATCTGCGTATTGTATACAGGTTGCATGAGGAGTAGCTTTGCAGTGATCATTAATAAAAAAGAGAATAATATAGGACCTAGAATGGAGCCCTGGGGGACACCTAGTGTAACTGGCAGGTGGAATGATAGATTATTTTCCCACATAACAGCTTGCTGCCTGTCACATAACAGCTTGCTGCCTGTCACTCAGGTAAGAGCTGAACCATTGTACAGCTAGAGTGTCAAGAGAAAGTGATTTTAGAATATTTATAAGCAATGTGTGGTTTACCATATCGAAAACTTTCGAAAGATCAATAAATAGAGCTGAAGAGAGAGCATTGTTATTGCGATTTCTGTTAATGGTGTCTGAAGGATAACAGGGCTGTAGTGGTACTATAGTATGGTCTAAAGCCATGTTGACTTTGTGCTAGTAAGTTATGTCGAAGTAAGTGGTCTAGAAGCTGATGATGAATGCATTTTTCCATTATTTTTGCTAAAGGGGATAGTAGGGCTATAGGTCAATAGTTAGAATATTCATTGGAGTTGCCTCCTTTATGTGGGGGGATAATATGTGAGATTTTCCAGATGATTGGGATGGTTCCCTCATTAATGGTTCTGTTTATGTCTGTTTATGGTTCTATGTCAGTGCTGGTGTCATCTTCACATGGAAAAGACAGCAGACAAAACATCTAGAAAGATAGATCTCAGAGCATACAAGCTGATTTTGCATGTTTAGTATTATTAGACGGAACTAAACTCATGTAATGGACAAATATCACTAGTGAGACTAGTTAGTAATCTCTAGCCTTTAATACTGAGTTTATATCTACCTGATAGCAACAAGCTGGTAAATTTAGCCAGTGTACCAAGTGTGATGTGCAATTAATCTAATTTATTATTTAATTGTTTTATGCATTAATAATGAAACATTACAGTTGTCTTTATTTGGTCAAGTAAAAATGGTCCATATTCTGATCCAAGCATATTCACAAAGTAGAGTATTTCACTTCATGGGGAAGTTCATTCAATAAATGGGACACACTTGTTAGAAGCATGCAGTCATCCCTGTTTGTGGAATTAGATCTTTTTCTATATACTGTATAAGCGTTGCCATCTCATTTTGTAGACTTACGGTGAATTATAGTGTATGAGATTGTCCTAAGTTTATAAACAGTAAGACCAAACTCACAACAAATACTTCATAGAATAAGCCTTTGATACCATTGTAGTAATAAGATAAAAGTCCAAATTCAGCAAAGCAGAAAGATGTTTGTTAATCAATACATAAGGTCAATAAGATGATCATGAAAGACCCAGCAATGTAACCTGTATTTTCCAAAACAAGCTCAAAGTCTGTACATTTATAATAAGAAAACATACCGAGCAAGTAGAACTGTTATTATTGGGCCATGACTTATTAACAAAAAAAAAAAAGACGAAAATATTTATTTATGCAATATAAATTGACAGAACATAGTCAAACATTCTTAACAGCAAGTTTCATCCTTTCACAGCTAAGCAGATTATTAAGAAAGAATGCTATGCTAATAAGAAGAAATAACATTTGATTCAGTCTTGTGCTGGAGACTCCATTTTGAAGAAAGATGGATTCCACTCTGTCTTCATTTTGTGCATTTTTATTTTCATTAATACTCAATGTGATGCTTTGAAGCATCACATTTTATGTTCAAGTACTGTAATATGCACAGCTATTAATATGTTCACATCACCTTTGCTGATACTATCAATATCTTCCAGTTGGAACTGGCAACTATTGTCTAGTTCTATACCAATGCTTTATACAAACACCTGTATAACTGCATTGATGTGGTCATACCTTTTAAGACCAAAACTAGCTCCTCAAAGAAGAGCAAACCTGCCTGGTGGACAACTGCCATTAACAGGGTTTACAATAAAAGGAAGACATTTTCTGTCTAAGAGTAACAGGGAGTGAGCCCTAAACCGGAAACACTCCCTCCTCAGCTTAAACAAGGAAAATACATTTTGTACAGTCCTCCATAGCAAACTAGAAATCCAAATTAGTTTCCTCAACTAAGGACAACCATAAGGCATTCTTTAGTTACATCCATAACCTAAAGGAAAGGCCCAGATTTGTGCTGAACTTGTAGTTAATGATACTACATATACTGAGCCTGTGGACATAGCTAACCTGCTGGCTGACAGGCTCTGGGAAAACATCACACCCCTGTTCCTGCCACATGTACCCCATGACATCTCTACCACTTGTTCCTCACCTCATATCTTTAAATAGCAGGTCATAAACACCCTCTCTAAGGCCCAAAACATAGCATCTATGGGACCTGATAACATCCCAGGCTATGCCTTACACGGGCTCCAATAAGAATTGGCAACACCATTGGGTACTCTTTTCATTCATAGTCCAAGCACTGTCTTTGTCCCAGCAGAATGGAAAATGGCCACCATTATTCCCTTACACAAAGGTGGTGCTTCCACTGACCGCAGAAGCTATAGAACTATTAGACTGACTAGGCTTATCTGCAAGGCCATGGAGTGAATCACCATGGACATTATCAACAACGATATAGATAATCTCCAAACTCTTGATCTTAGTTTGGATTTGTCAAAGGGATATCATGCCTGTTAAACCTGTTAAACCTGTTGGACTTCTTTGAGACAGTCACCAAGGCCCTGGATAAGGGGAAATCTGTGCATATAGCCTACCTAGACTTAGTCAAGACTTTTGATGCTATTCCCCCACTCAGGCATCATTGACAAAGTCACCCAGCTAGGTATCAACCCTTATATCATTCCATTGCTCTGAACTGTAATTCACTTAGCAAGCATCCAAAATATTTTCAAATTTAATTCACACATGAACTGTTTTTGTAAAGACTGGATGTCAAATGATAGCTGTTATGGACTGGACTGAGCCATTCAATATTAAGCATGTTTAAATCATCCAAAAGTAACAGTTTACAGTCTTGGTAATTATGGATTATAAATTTCAACATTTTCTCTCATCAGCTAAGTCTGTTTTAGGCTACCCACAAATATATATATATATATATATATATATATATATATATATATATATATATATGTGTGTGTGTGTGTGTGTGTGTGTGTGTGTGTGTGTGTGTGTGTTTACATATATAGCCTCTAGAGATATTAGAAATATTTTTGAAATTTTATGAAAGTCTGTCTAAAGCAGAGAAATATGGAAATTAAGAAAGTTAAAGGAAGATGAGGCTCAATTCCTAATGGTTAGGCTAGTCGGAGATGAGATAAAAATTATGATGTATAACCAATTTACACGGAAGTCCCCAGGAATAGATAGTATTCCAGTGGAAGTTTAGAAGTAAGGAGGGGCAAAACTGATAAAGATCTGGAAGGTTTTGATTAACAGTATTTTAAGAGGGGGAAAAGTGCCAACATCCTGGAAGAAAGTAGTGGTAGCGGTAATACCTAAAGAGGGTAAAGATCCATGAGATCCAGCTTCATATAGGCCCATTTCAATACTTAACCATGATTATAAAGTGTTAATGGCTATAGTGTCTAAAAGAATGGCAAAAGTAATACCAAAATTGATAGATATTGATGAATGTGTTTTTTTGGAGGAGTGGTAAACATTTGACAACATTAACAGAACATTGATGATCCAGAGGAAAGCAGAATGTAAGAAAATACCACTGTCATTGGTGGGTCTTGGTGCAGAGAAAGCATTTGACAGAGTAAGCTGGGACTTTATGAGCAGGACAATGGAAGTATTTGCATTTTCTGAAAAAAATATAAGGTTGTTTAGGAGAATATATGAGGGATTGGAGGTAAAATTTAAAGTGGGTGGGGTCCTCTCTGATAATTTCTGCTTGAGCAGAGGAACCCAGCAGGGGTGTTCTCTTTCCTCTTTGTTATTTGCATTATATTTAGAACCACTGGCAAAGAAAATAGGGAGCTTAGAAATTCAACGATGTAATTGGTATGGTAATGAAGAAAACCTGACTCTGAGGATGATATAATTTTATACCTAACAAAACCAGAAAGAGAAATTACAGTGAAGTGAAACATTTTGAGACAGTTTCAAATCTTTTCACGATGCAAAATTAATGAAGCTAAAACAAACGCAATAGGGTTAAATTATATACCCACATATTAATTGGTTCAGCAATATCCATATTTATGGGGACATGACAAAATGAAGTATTTAGGAGTATGGATTAAAATTATTCTGGTGTGGCAGCTAAGGATATGTGGGAAGAGATTAAACAAAAGATAATTCAAAAACTGAGAAAATGTAAGCTTTGTTATATGAATATGGATAGTAAGATACAAGCAGTTTAAGTGTTTTAAGTCCCATTAGTCTTATACACAGGGCAGGCATATTTTTATCAACCAGAGACATTGTGGATAGCAATTACAAAACACCTGAAAGATTTTATCTGGGAGAGGAAGATGGCAAAAGTCAAGTGGGATAATCTGATTCTTCCAATAGAGCAGGGTGGATTGGGATTACCCAACTTGAAGGAGTATTTCAGAGCTACACAGTTAAGGCTCCTATACATTCCACAAGCAGAAAACTTTAATTCAAAGTAGAAAGGGATGATGAAACAGTGGGGAAGCTCAAGAAACAAGGAGATACTGGGATTTTGAATGGAGGCCTTTAAGGAGAATAACAATAATCATACAGAATATTATATCTATAAAGTGGCAGAAAGTATCCTAAGAACTAAGCCAACATGAGAATGGAAAAAGGAGATTCTGCAGATAGGGATGACTGCAATTAGGGATATAGCCAATATGCAAGAGGGGACTAGAATTTATTGGAGAAACTGGCAAAAGAACCAAGGTATTAGGAGCAAATAACCAGAGAGGGGAAAGGTGATTGAATGGGAAGGTGCCAATAATTTATTTAGACTGCAGGTTAGAAACTTGCTCTCTATCAATTATTGATATTAGAGTACAACAAAGGGAAAGAAATAGGGAGATCTTAAATGAAAAACTTAAATGAAAATGTAGAGTTTTTAGTAGAGTCTAGAACAGAAGTTGACCTTAAAAAGAATAATTAGTAGTGTGTGTAAAATATTGCATGATAACTATAAGAGTCAATCAGAGAAGGTTAGAAAGGATTGGGAAGAAAGATTGGATAAGCAATTCATGAAGAAACAATGGGAGGATATATGTATGTCTACCAAATATGCAATAAACTCTAGAAGATTTAGGATTTTTGCTTGGAAATGATTACATAGATATTTTTATACCCCAAACAGACTCCAGAGAATTTTTCCTCAGATAGCAAATGTTGTAGGTGTGATGGGGAAGAAAGAGATAATTGGGAATATGTTTTCTAGAAGTGCAATGAGTTGGCAAACTTCAAGGATTCCCTGTGGGATGCACTGCTGGAGATGCTGGGTGGGCAGATTGCTGTGATGAGGGAGATTTTTCTGAGTTATGATAGAGAATCAGAATTGCCTAGACATGGGAAGGCCTTGCTGTGTCTAATAATGGTGACTCCCAAAAAAGCAATTACAAAAAAATGGAAATCAAAATCTAAGCCAACTATACTACAAGTAGTGAATATAGTAACAAGACTTAAAACAACTGGAATTGAGATTGTTAGAAAAGGGTACGAGCAAACTACACAGGAAAAATGGGAATTGTAGGAACAATACCTACAAGGCAGGAAAGATGTTTAAAAGAAGGCAGGACTTAAATGAGCTGTGTAATGTTTGACTGAAAATTATTGGGTAGATTATAAGTATTATACAATGTTTGCAACTAGGAGTGTGTCACTATGACTTGTGATGTAATATGCTTGCAAGTAGGATTGTGTCTGTGTAGTTTGTTTTCATTTATATAAATGTATGACTGCCTAAGTTGTAAGTGATGGTTTAATAAAGATGTTTCTTGTTTTTAAAAAAATAGGGTAGGAACTGAATAATTTATGTAATGTTGCTTAGGTAATACAATATATAGCAATATACATGAAGTATAATGTCTGTAAATATGAACTTGTTAATACAGTTTGACCACTTTTATATAAATGTAAATTTGCTTATTTCACAAGTGATAATTCAATAAAGGTGTTTAACAAAATGTTGCTTAACCAGACAGTGCTCCTAGATCTCCCTGAAAATGTACATCTGTGCCCATTCTGCTTAACTGATTAACACAAAAATGACATAAAACTAGGTATATACAACAGTTAGAGATGTACAACATTATGCGTGCTAACCAAAATAATGGGATCATACATAAATTACGAAGTGCAAACAGACTAGAATAAATTTACAACCTCCTTTGATGACTGCTCTCTATTAGAGTTCACTGTTTTATCAATGTTCTGTCAAGATATCTATGTAGGTCCTTCTTGCTTCAGAGCAGTTTACACTGAATCAGAATTCAATACTCCTTCATAAGGACTTGTTATGAAGATTGAAGCATATCAATTACATATTGCTTCATAGTCAAGCTAGGGGCAATACTCTGTTGAAACCTGCTGATCTCATATTATCATGAGGAACACTAAGTTTGGTACTGCCAAAGGTGCACTAATGTTATGTCTTTTGTCAGCATCTTGGTCAGTGAAGAGAATTTCAATATGTTAGATAGCTTAACAACCACGGTTTTAAGACTTATTTGCATTGTAGTAAACTTCAGAAATATAAAGCTGACAAGGTAGATTCTGGATGCTTTGCAGCTTTCTTTTATAATTCCTCTCCATTACATTTAATTACCTTATCCATCTTTTTTGTACTGCTATCCATCCTCTCTTGTATACTACTAGACTCCCTGGAGTCCACCATAAAGAAACCAAATTAATCCAATGTGCTACATAGGGAGCATCATGTCTTTACATCAAATACAGACATTTGATCATAACCTGCTAGTAGTACCATAAATCTAATCTTTAAACTGATGAATTCCTACCACTATAAATACTAAACAGACTGAATGAAGTTTTTTAACCAACACTCTATCAAGCGAATCAAACAAAGCAAATGTTTACAGCTTCCCATGATCTTCAATATCACCTCTTCCAGTAATCTTTAACTTGGAACAAGTATTTTCATGTTCCTGGTTTCTTGGACATACATTTGCAAAGTCCTCATTAATTCATTTACTCCAAGCATTTTGACAATTGTTGCATTTGACATATCCAGTGACTGTCTATTACAAACATGTTCTATGAAGTGCTCTAGCAGCCATTTTCTTTACAAACCTAACCATCTTTCCAAATGAAACCCCTTCACAAAATCTTACCCATTACCTTTGTAGTCTTTATAACGTGCCACAGAAGAATGCAAATTTGGAAGTTTCCTCACTGTATAAAACTCACTGAGATTAATTCAAGAGCCCACTTGTCTCCAGTTGCTAAAAAGCACATGAAGAAAAAATTGTTAAAAAACTTACCTAGTAAAAACAATTGCATTAAACTCTCCTTCAACCTTCCCTATGACTCTTGAGGTTTCAAGATTTTTTGCTTAAAAAAGGGGGGGAGGAATTGAATAATGTATGTAATGTTGCTTAGGTTATATGATATTTAGCAATATATGTGAAGTATAATGTTTGTTAATGTTAATTTGTTAATACAGTTTGATTGCATTTGTAAAAATGTAAATGTGCCTATGTCACAAATGATAATTCAATAAAGGTGTTTAAAAAATGTTATGCTTTGATGGATGATTTTATCAACAAACATTTTGGATAGATTATATTTATTTTGTATTCTTTAACAGTAATTGGTTTTCTGATTTTTTCATACATGCACTGACTGTTGTTGGTCCAACGTCAGTTTTGTTAATGGAAAAACAAAGGTTCACAACAGTTGCAGAAAGGTGTTTAGTAAAGCTATCACTCCTGACTGACCATTTAAATTACAAAAACTGGCTAGGAGCAGAGGCCACTTGTTTTAGACTAGGCTTACAACAGATGGTACTTTGGCACATGTTACATTCAACAAAGTTATGTAATGATCCAAGTTAAAAGGTCAATAAAAAAATGATAAAACACAAGCAATGAAAGCTTTACAGACTGAAAACAGCTTAGTTAATCACAAATCCTGACATAGTTTTAAATGTTTCTGAACACACAGACATACTTATACAATACACATATGGATTGTTGCAGGTCCAAAGTCACTTTTCTTTGAAAAATGAAATAGAAAGAATACTGAAGGATCACAGCAATAGCACACATGAGGGGCCAAAGTGCACAGTTCAGCAAAACTTTAAACAATAGGAGAGAAAATGCTCTCAGACTAGCTACAAAAAATGGATATATGACGTAGCATACTGCAGGCAATTAGCAAGGCATCAAGCTTAATACTGTGTTTTATTTATTTCCCATTTATAGGATCATAGATAAGTACTAGCTTAGCTGAACTTACAGGCCATTTTAAGCCTAGGCAATTTCCCTTTTTGTACTCAAAAATTTGTTTATAGATTGGCTTACCAATCCCATGGTGGATAATTATATTAGCCCTAATGAGCATGACTGGGATAATACCATACATAATTTGAGGGGCAAAAGAATTTAGGAGTTACCTCTGTCCATTAGTAGTATAGGGGCAGTCCTGGGGTAAATTTTTGGTTTTCCATCCATAGATTATACTTGAATATAGACAGGGATAAACTTTGTTTATGTGGTTGGAGAGTCTGTTCCAGAGCAGCAGTATCCTCTGTGCACTATACCTTTCCCTCCAAACCATTTGCCAATGTTGTAGAAGAGGTATAGATCACTATACTGAGTTTTCCTCATGTTATTTGACTTGCTGATGTATAGAAAAGCTGTAAGCAATGGGTCTGAGGATGCCTTGTATACCAGACACAGGTCACCTCTTAGCAGTTTGTAGGATACTGAATATAGTGACAGGCTTTGTGTCAGTCCACGTAAGGGATGTTGTTTAGGCCTTGTATTCTTTTAGTAAGGTAATTCTGTGGATGTTCCAGTTGTTGCATGTGTCTGGACAAATACATACCAAAGGAGGCCTTCTTTTCAATGACTGGCCTAATGAGGGCTGAGTAAAGGGGGACTATGACATCCTTAGATCTAGACAGAATCCCTTTGTTATAAGCCATGCAGTATAGAAGAACTTTCTTACAACAATTGACATATGTTGGTCAAATGTTAGGTCACTGTCCACATAAGTTCTGAAATCCCAAACAACTGGGTCAGCTCTTAGGGGTGTGTTGTCATTGTGGTAGTTCCCTGGGATAGATGAATTACCAAAGTATACAATAATGAATTTTTTGACATTTAGTTTCAGTCCATGCTTTTGGCACCAGCTGTTTATAAGGGACACACCTTCCTGCAGGATGGCTAACTCATTTGAGGATTCAATGACTGCTATTAGCTAACAGTCATCTGCAAACATAGTCAGCTACAGATGTTTGGTATTGACTTTTACTTCAGAAAAGTCGATGTGAAACAGGAGAGATCACTGGATAGACCCTCATGGGGGATGTGACTGGTGACTGGTCTCTTTATGTAGGTAACTTCCCCTTTTTGATTATTTGCATCTTATCTGTGAGGCAGTTGGCAATCTGGCAAGTGATGTGTTTTTTCCCAATTTACTTAGCATTTCTGCTATGTCTCTTTGGAGAATTATGTCAAAAGCTTTGGTAAGGTTGCGACATGTAGCATTTAACATTTTTCCTCCATCCCTTGCTTTGGTGACCTTTCCAAAAAAAAAAAAATCCACCAGGCTGAGTAAGCATCAACTGCCCTTGATGAATCCAAACTGAGATGGTATGTTCAGTCTTTGGAGGTTCCCTATCCCCTGATTGATTAGTTCCACAATAAGTCTTTCCATGACTTTGCATATCAGGGTGCTCAGACTTACCAGTCTGTAATTGCCTGGGTCTGTGGAAGATCTTTCTTTATGCAGAGAAATGACTGTAGCTGTTCTACATTTGCTTGGTACAAAACCTGTATCCTGTATAGAGACTGAGACTGACCAGTGTTGTTAGGGGTATAGATAAACTGTGCTTCATATTATTTAAGATGCATCCAGAGATACTGTCAGGACCCACTGATGCAGTATTTTTGGCTTTTCATTGCACTTTTATGACTTGGTGTTGTGTGATAGCTGGAGGTGAGACAATTTCCGGTATATCTTGAGGGACAGATTGAAAGGAGAGAGGGGTGCAGTTACAACTAAATTTATCGGCCAGTAGGTTCACTATTTTTTCAGCTTCAGTGTAGGTAATATCATTTACAATCAGATCAGCACATTGCTGTGCTGTGCTTTTGAGATTACAAATATGACTAAAAAATGCCTTGTGTGTCTTATCCACCATTTATTCACCTGTAAGTGAGTTGACTGGCATGCCCTTTACAGCCATTACCTTGGCCAATCAGACAAACCAATGAAAATGGCACTTACAGGGCTCTTAAACCACTAAGAAAGAGGAAGTCAGATGCCATAATATGTACTATATCATTCATGATGAGATGCTGTAGTGAATGCAAACGCCCACAATGGCACACATTTCAGTCGGTGCTTATACAGTGCAACAGACTGTTGTACAAACACACAGCAAACTACATCTAACTTTGTACCATTAAAGAATTAGTAACTAAGGGTATATTATTTTGCATAGGAGTACTTGTTTAAATCAAGTATAACCATGTACAATTGTGAGTATGCAAACAACTGTAAATAATAATAATAATAATAATAATAATAATAATAATAATAATAATAATAATAATAATAATAACAGTGGTACAGTAGAAATATTCATTGCACAACTTAGCACCTGGGTCATAACAGGCCTTCCAAGGTTTCTAAAACAACAGATTAAAACTTTATACAACATCTGCCAACAACCCACCAATCAATAATGTTAGTGTGACCATTGATCTGAAAATGTTTACAGCTCTTAAAAATAGTTTAATAGACAAAAAAACCCTTATCATTTCCTTTAATGACTCAATAAAGTTTCCTGTTTGTTCATCCAAGCTTTTTTATTTCATTTTATTCATTCAGTGATATAGCCACTGGAGGCTTACTGCACAAGATTAGGGGCTATTAGACATTTTTCTATTTTTTTTTCTTTTAGAATAAAATAAAAAATGTATAAAGCTTTGGCATAAGCAGATGATTTAATTCTGATTATAGAAAGTATCATTTATTCAATGCATCATCTTAAATCATTAAAAGAGATTGAGCAGTTCTCTGGATTTCATATAAATGAGAAAATAACTAAGTTATGTAGTTACTAAATATGCATCAATTCCATGGAATTTTAATATTCTTAAGAGTATTAAATTCTTAGAATGGAAATTCTGTTTATAATTTGATCATGTAGTTCCCATAAAGATGGAAGAAACATATACAAAATGCAACATTTATTAAAATCTTGGTGTAATTAGAACATTTCTTTTTCAGGGAGATTGAATTTCTTTAAAATGAAGGTCTACCCAATTTGGATTTTCTATTCAAAATATATTATTACCACCTGACTTTTCTCAGTATAGTAAATTTATAATATTAACTACAGTCTTTAGGAGAAGAACCCATCTAGAATTTCCTGGAAACAAATTATTAGCTTGAACACTTCTTCTTCGTCTTCTTTAGGCTGCTCCCAGTAGGGGTCACCACAGTGCAGGGGCGGCTCGTGGCATAGGGCTGCCGGACTGCAGCCCCCTCAAAAATAAAAAAGCAAGAAAAACAAATGAAAAATAAAAAAAAATATTTTTTTAAATTTCGCGGACTTCACGCATGCGCATAGACCGAGTCCCGACTTATCGGTCTATGCGCATGCTCAAGGCAGCCCAGCTGTCCCCATAGAGGGACACAAGGAGACGTCTGTGCACTTTTACAGTGCACAGACGGGACAGAGCCTTAGGGATCTCGTCGGCGTCGGGAAGGAGCATTGGGATCTCGCGGGTCTTCAGTATTGCGCAGGAAGGAAGGATGTATGTACGGACATTCTGGATGTATTCATTCAGGTAAGGTGCCTTTTTATTTTTATTGAGTTTGTGCTTTTTAATTTACAATGTGTGTGTATGGTGCTTGTGCTTTACTGGAGTTTGTGTATGGTGCTTGTGCTTTACTGGAGTTTGTGTATGGTGCTTGTGCTTTACTGGAGTTTGTGTATGGTGCTTCTGCTTTACTGGAGTTTGTGTATGGTGCTTCTGCTTTACTGGAGTTTGTGTATGGTGCTTCTGCTTTACTGGAGTTTGTGTATGGTGCTTCTGGTGTGTGTGTGTGTGTGTGTGTGTGTAAATGCCCCAGGTGCTTATGGTGGTGTGGTAGGGAATGCCTCAGGCTTGAACCCTGTACCCTGTATGCAGGTGTTAAAGACTTGAGTTCCCTACCCACCACCATTTGTAAAAAAATTTCAGATTTTTACCTCATATTCGATCTGATCTGTTCCTCATAATATCTGTGGTTTGTAAATGTTGCAATGCTTGATATTTGATGGTGTAGTAGTAGCATTGTTGCCTCACAGCTGTAGGTTCTTGGGTTTGATTCTTGGCTGGGGTTCCTTCTTTGTGGGGTCTGTATCTTCTCCCTGTGTTTGTGTGGGTTTGCTTTTGTGCCCTCCCATGTTACAAAGACATGTCTGCATTATTTCTTCCTGGGCCTCTGCTGAAAATTGTTTATTTGTTCCAAGTCAGACTGTCCTGATTAAAAATGTTAAATAAAATTGATAGGCATTTGAATTTCAGACTTAAGGGTTTCTGAATGTTTAATTCCTTGCATTTGATGGTGCAGTGGTAGTATTGTTGCCTCACAGCTATAGGTTTTCTGGTTTGATTCTTGGTTGGGGTGGCTTCTGTGTGGAGTCTGCATCTCCTCCATGTGTTTGTGTGGATTTGCTCTGGTGCCCTGCCATTTTACAAAGACGTGTCTGCAGTTTTAATCCCTGCTGAAAATTGGTTTTGTTCTGTCCGCAGTAAAATTGACAGGCATTTGAATTTCAGACTTCAGGTTTCTGAATGTTTAATTCCTTGCATAATTGATGGTGCGGTGGTAGTATTGTTGCCTCACAGCTATAGGTTTTCTGGTTTGATTCTTGGTTGGGGTGGCTTCTGTGTGGAGTCTGCATCTCCTCTCTGTGTTTGTGTGGATTTGCTCTGATGCCCTGCCATTTTACAAAGACGTGTCTGCAGTATTAATCCCTGCGTCTCTGCTGAAAATTGTTTTTGTTCTGTCCGCAGTAAAAATTGACCGGCATTTGAATTTCAAACTTCATGTTCTTCAGAATACATAGTAGCACAACCTTTTTTTCTAGTAATTTTCTAAGTTTATAAGATGAATATTTTAAATTTGTCCCTATTTTTGGGACTGTATTCCCCCATTATTGGCTTCGTCCAGGTTTTTGTGCTAAGGTTGACAGCTATGGCAAGAACTGAATTCACTAAATATGGACTGTAGAATTGTGCATATTTACTGATAAAGGTGCACTGTAGAATTGTGCATATTTACTGATAATGGTGGACTGTAGAATTGTGCATATTTACTAATAATGGTGGACTGTGGAATTGTGCATATTTACTAATAATGGTGGACTGTGGAATTGTGCATATTTACTAATAATGGTGGACTGTAGAATTGTGTATATTTACTAATAATGGTGGACTGTGGAAGTCTGAGTAGACTTTTTATGATAAATGTTCTCAACTGGGCAGTTTTGCCATTATGGGTGCATATGTTTTGTTTCATTGCTTACTGGAAAAATGTTCAAAACAAATTTAAAACACCCTCTAACAAGTGTACTGTATTGTACAAGGAATATAATTTTTAGTACAATGAGGAGGGTGTATCAAAGAGCACATGTATGTTTCATATGCAAGGGGCCTATGATTCGAAAACAGCCCAAAATTAATCTTTATCTGCCACTGGCAAAATGTATTTTCTTTGAATGTGGGTTTCAATGCTGTTTCAATGAATGTGAGTTTCAAGGGCAGAGAAGTTTTAATGCTAAGTTTTCATTGTGAGACTGCATTGCTTTGTTTAACAGATGACTTAATGTTTGTGCTGTAAAATACAAAATAAAACTTTCAAATGAAGTCCAATCATTGAAGTAAAGCAGTATGCACATTAGTGTTTATGGTAAATGGAGTGAAATAGCCAAGTAATGGTTAATTGGAATGGCTGCAGAGGCTCCAGTTCAACCATTATTTTGTCAGGGGGGGAAGGGCAGCAAACTCAGACAGGCCCAGCTGAACTATACCTCCCAACTGTCCAGATTTTCAAAGAATGAATAGATTTTTGCTTCTTATTTTTGGTTTGTTGTTCATAAAATTTGTAGTTTTAATTCCTAAATGATTTGCCAGAAGTCACTAAATAATAAGTTTCAGACTTCATAACCTTCATAAAATGCATGTTAAAGTAAGAGCCGTTCTATCAACTGTCTCAGTTTATACAAGAGCAAGTTTTAGTACTGTTTATATGTGCCCCCAATATATTTGGCCTTGTTCAGATTTACTGCATTAACAGGTTGAGAGGTACATGCAAATAAATTGCTTTATAGAATTAGGCATAGCCAACCTCTCAACTGTCCCCAATTTTGGCTCAAAATGTTGCTCTTCCCCTAATAATCCCTCCGCAAAATAGCAATTTTGGAAGAAAACATGGAGGGTTTACAATTAAGAAATAACTGTAATAATCAAAGTTATAGATTACTTGAAATGCATGTAGATTCTTTTATTTTGTCAGCTGCTCAAGGTAGCAGTACTAATATTAAAGTGTCCCTTCTTTGACAGGTAGAAGCTGTATTGTGTGTCTATTTTATATTTTTGCATCACATTTTTGGTCCATTTTTCATAAAATTGTGTTTTTGGCAAATTAGTGACAAATCACTAAAGACTGAAGTTAGAAAATGACAGACATTTGAGTTTCAGATTTTATACCCTTCAGAAAATTCATACTAATGCAAGACCTATTCTATTATCTTTCTAAGTTTATTAGAGCAATATTTAAAAATTGTCCTTATTGTTGTGCCTTTGTCCCACTTCTGTGTATGGCTTTGTCCAGATTTCTTGCTCTTGAAGTTGAGAGGTATGACAAATGTGTCAGGGCCATCACAGTCAGCCAGAGAGATTTCAAATTGTGACATGCTTGTTGCACCCCACTCCCCATGTAGTGACTCTGGATGTGTCCAAGCAAGGCAAGGAGTAGTTGTATCTACCTTGGATGGGGAGGACACACTGCATAAGTACTACAGTGGCTTTTCATCTGTCCTTGATTTTGCAGAATGGTCTGGTTTCTGTCATATTTTTGTACTGTTGATTTATGCTTATTACTCAAAGTGCCTGTTGCTCTGTGTTTAAGTAGCAATGCTTTAATGACCATAAGGTAAGCTTGTCTGACATCGTAAGATGCAAGTAAGCTTTAATAAGCATACTGTTAAAGAATTGCCAACATTGAAAGCCTTTCTGTTGTTGCCATGCAGAGAATACTTGACTAGATAATGTATAAGCCTTGGGTATTAAAGGACAGGATTCCATTATTTTAAAAAGCTCATTACACTTGTTGGAGACTTCCAGTCATCTCTACAGGCTTTACCCGTAAACTAAACAGAATGCCAATCATGTGTGGTCCATAACCTGTACAGTAATCCTTTAAGCAATGTATCTTGAGCTTGTTTCTTGTTTGCTTTTCATGTTTTCCCCATGAAACAAGTTGTCAGGCAGCAGGTCTCTTTTGGATAAGAAACATTTTTACAAGTGGGGGCATCACATAGATTTCTACTTTCAGCATGTTGCTTGGTACTTTAATAAAGCTGAATATATTATAATTAGAACTGCAGTGCAAGGAGAAGTGGTTTGAGTTGAGTGCTTCTGGTTTTTCTTATACTTGATTTTGACTGGCATTCCAGTAATGTATTTAAAAAGTAATTTATTTTTTCATGCCTCACAACCTTTTGTTTCCATCTAGATATTAAGTAAGCTGTCATGCAGCCAATGCATTGAAATATTTTTATTCTTCTACACTTATTTTTGTCTTGATTGGACTTTCATAATGATGGTTTGCCACCCAGGGCAGCATATTTAATTAAAGTTAGTTTTTTTGTGGTTTTGTGCATAGCTCCTCCCCTTTATGGTTGACCACACCCTTCCCTTTGACCCCGCCCATTCAGCATCTCCTGCAGCCCCCCTGTGATTTGAAGTCACCAGCCGCCACTGCCACAGTGGATCATCTGCTTCCATTTCTTCCTGTCCTCTGCATCTTGCTCTGTCACACCAACCACCTGCATGTCCTCTCTCACCACATCCATGAACATTATCTTAGGCCTTCCTCTTTTCCTGTTACCTGGCAGCTTCATCCTTAGCATCTTTTTCCCAATATACTCTGCATCCCTCCTCAGCACATGTCCAAACCAATGTATTCTTGCCTCTCTGGCTTTGTCTCCAAACCTTCCAACCAGTGCTGACCATCTAATATACTTATTCCTAATCCTGTCCACCCTCGTCATACCCAGTGCAAATCTTAACATCTTTAACTCTGCCATGTCCAGCTCTGACTCCTGCCTTTTTATCAATGCCACTGTCTCCAACCCATATAACATAGCCGGTCTCATTACCCTCTTGTAGACCTTCCGTTTCACTCTTACTGGTACTCGTCTATCACAAATCACTCCTAACACTCTTCTCCACACACTCCATCCTGCCTGTACTCTCTTCTTCACCTCTCTTCCACATTCACCATTACTCTGAACTGTTGATCCCAAGTATTTAAACTCATCCACCTTCACCACCTCTACTCACTGCATCCTCACCATTCCTCTATCCTCCCTCTCATTTACACACATATATTCTGTCTTAGTCCTGCTGACCTTCATTTCTCTTCTCTCTAGAGCATATCTCCACCTCTCCAGGGTCTCCTCCACCTTTTCCCTACTCTCACTACAGATCACAACATCATCTGCAAACATCATAGTCCATGGGGACTCCTGTCTGATATCGTCTGTCAACCTGTCCATCACCATTGCAAATAAGAAAGGTCTCAGAGCTGATCCTTGATGTTATCCCACCTCCACCTTAAACACATCCGTCACTCCCACCACAGAACTCACCACTGTCACACTACCCTTGTACATATCCTGTACCACTCTTACATACTTCTCTGACACTTACTACTTCCTCATGCAATACCACAACTCCTCTCTAGGCATCCTGTTATATGCTTTCTCTAAGTCCACAAAGACACAATGCATCTCCTTCTGACCTTCTCTGTACTTCTCCATCAACACTCTCAGAGCAAACATCACATCTGTAGTGCTCTTTCCTGGCATGAAACCATACTGCTGATCACTAATCATCACCTCCTTTCTTAACCTAGCTTCCACTGCTCCTTCCCATAACTTCATGCTGTGACTGATCAATTTAATCCCTCTGTAGTTACTACATCACCCTTATTCTTAAAAATCGGTACCAAAACACTTTTTCTGCATTCCTCAGGAATCCTCTCACTTTCCAAGATTTCATTAAACAATCTAGTTAAAAACTCCACTGCCATTTCACCTAAACACCTCCATGCTTCCACAGGTATGTCATCTGGACCAACAGCTTTTCCATTCTTCATCCTCTTCATAGCTATCCTTACTTCCTCCTTGCTAATCCACTGCACTTCATGATTCACTATCCACACATCATCAAACTTTCTCTCCCTCTCATTCTATTCATTCATTAGCCCCTCAAAGTACTCTTTCCATCTGCTCAACACACTCTCCTTGCTTGTGAGTATGATTCCCTCATTATCCTTTATCACCCTTACCTGCTGCACATCTTTCCTAGCTTGGTCCCTCTGTCTAGCCAATCGGTGCAGTTCCTTTTCTCCCTCTTTAGTGTCCAACCTTTCATACAACTCTTCATATACCTTATCCTTAACCTTCACCACCTCTCTCTTTGCCATGCACCTCATCTTCTTATACTCCTGTCTACTTTCTTCATCTCTCTGACAATCCTACTTCTTCTTCGGCATCCTCATTCTCTGTATACTCTCCTGTACTTCCTCATTCCACCACCAGGTCTCCTTGTCCTCCTTCCTCTTTCCAGTTCACACCAAGCACCTTTCTAGCCATCTCCCTTACTAGCTCTGCTGTAGTTACCCAGCTATTCGGTAACTCATCACTGCCACCCAGTGCCTCTCTTAACTCTTCCCTGAACTCCACCTCACAACTACCCTTTTTCAATTTCCACCATTTGATCCTTGGTGCTGCCCTCACACTCCTCCTCCTCTTCTTGGTCACCAATGTCATCCTACAAACCACCATCCTATGCTGTTTAACTACACTTTCCCCTGCCACCACTTTACAGTCTCCAATCTCCTTCAGACTGGCCCTTCTATATAAGATATAATCCAGGGGAGGGTGGCTTAATGGCTAAGGTGTTTGCCTTACAAACCCAAGGTGCAGGGTTTGAGTCTCACAAGGGATAACTGGCTAGGCTTAAAATGGCTCGCAAGGGCAGTTAGTTTAGTAATAAACTATTGAACTATTGAACCTGTGTGCATCTCCCTCCACTCTTGTATGTCACCCTATGCTCCTCCCTCTTGTTAAAATATGTATTCACCACAGCCATGTCCATCCTTTTCACAAAATCCACTACCCTCTGACCTTCTGCATTCATTTTCTCAACACCATACCTACCCATCACTTCCTCACCCCCTCTGTTCCCTTCACCAACATGCCCATTGAAATCTGCTCCAATCACCACTCTCTCACTCTTGGGTACAGTCATCACCACTTCATCCAACTCACTCCAAAATTTTTCTTTCTCATCTATCGCACACCCAACTTGTGGAGCATATGCACTAACAACATTCATTATTACACTATCAATTTCCAGCTTCATAAACATCACTATATCTGACACTCTTTTCACCTCCAAAACATGCTTAGGATACTGTTCCTTCAGGATAACCCCTATTCCATTTCTCCTTCCATCCACACCACGATAAAACAATTTGAACCCTGGGGATGCAGAAGCCACTGCATTTCTTTGTGCCGGTCCCAAGCCTGGATAAATGGGGAGGGTTGCGTCAGGAAGGGCTAATGAATGAGCTTAATAATTGAGTTGGTGAAGTTGAGAGATGCGGCACTTGAGCGGGTGTTTTGGAGAGTGATGTGCTGGATTGCTATAGTGATGATGTACTGAATTTATTTTGGATGTTGATTTTAGATCTCCTTTGCACTCCTTTGATTTGGTGAAGGTTTGAACAGGGGAATTATTAATACAGAAAGAAACCTGATTTTGTTGTTTCTTTCATGGAATTAACTGTCTAGTTACTTGATTGCTTGCAAGGAAAAGAATGAGCGATGCGTGTCTATGATGATTGTATTTATTAGGAAAGGACAACAAATGTGTACAGGATCAGAGAGAGGGATATCAAAGCTTGTGGACGAATGTTTTGGGTACCTTTGTAATCACCATCACATAAGGAAGCTGCCCTGAAATGATAGAGAACTGTCTCATTGTGGAGGCATGTTGAGCTCATAGTTGACACTTATATTCAAAGGGTAGTATGTCTTGGTTTGATGCCGAAGCCTTCTAACACCTCTTTGCTGAAGCAAATGGTTTGATCAGAAGTGAAGGGGGTTAGTTGAAAATTGACTCACTGGTACAAATCATTAATTACTCTGTAGGTGTGATGATGTAGGGCAGCAGGCAAAGACTGCTCAAATGTGTACAGCTTTGAAGTAACTAGGAATGAATATAAGTTAAGTGAGGTGCACTTAATTGATTGGACTTCGTTTATCTGCCAAACTATTTGTGGTTTGTGGATTGTGGTATTTTTGCCTAGGAGGTTAGGCAGTTTCCAAGTGAATATGACTGCTTGTGTTCTTGCGCCTCAACCTATTAGTGTGGGAAATATGGACAAATGCCCCAAATGGGGATGTATTTTAATTGTTGCTCTTATAGCAGCACAAAGAAATGGGGGGGGGGTCTGATGAGAATATACCAAAAAAATGGGAGAACTCCTATTTAAACAGTTGTTTGTTTATAATTGTCACCATTTATGATTTGTTTCTTTCATGATAAAATTAAATGTATAGAAGGAGAGCACATAAGGCTTCCCTTTTATAGAACCTTTATTCTATGGATTTCCTAGAAAGGTTTCATTCAATCAAATAGGTTTCTAATAAAGTGTTATTTTTCTTGAGTAATATGGTATTAGTAAGAAAATATGGTGTCTGCATACTATTTCAGCTAGATTTCCAACCTGCAATAATCTCTTATATTTTGGCATAACTATTTCTATTAACCTTAAAAATGGGTTTCTGAACTACTAATTTGTAGTCTGTTACATTGTACGAGGCATTTTACTCTAAATCAATAAAAAATATATAGAATTAGTTTTATATTAAGTTGTGCTTTCTGAACAACACGAATCATAAAATTGTGATGTCTGTCATTATTGGCTGATGACATTACTCAGTATATTACCAGAAACATTTCTGTGATGTACAGAACAAAATATGAGACAAAAACTGAGTTTTGAGTAAAATCATAGATGAGCATCAGCTTTTCCTGTGTCTACCTTTCAGCTGCAGCAGTGATTGGTAAGAAATCCAGTACCTGGCACACCCTGAATATGTTAGCTTACTTCTTATGCTTGTCACTCAACTACCTTTCACTTATTACTACAGCTATTAAAATGTAATGACTCTGAACTGTGAAAACACTTTAAGGTATATGACGAAGAAATGTTAGCAATGTAATGGTTGCACACTGATTTGCATTATGTCATGAAAGTAGAAAGCGAAAATGTAACACTGTCATGTGGATTTACTACTGTTATAACTTACTATTTAATTAATTTGAGTTTAATGACTTTAAGCAACTTAAAGTGTATGTAAAATGTATTTCTAGCTCCCTTCCAATCGGATAATAGCTAAAGGGATTCAACTTTCCAATAAATTATATATTAACTGTTCACATCACATCAATTCTTGCCATACTGCTCAACCTCTAAGAATGAGAAATCTGGCAACACATAAAATAATGGGGGGGGAGGGCACAAAGGCCAATTATTGAGAACTCATCATAAATTGGCCTCAACTAACTATTGGAATGATGTTTTATTCTCATATACAATGGTAAGGGGAAAGAGTAGTGAATAGATGTTTATTGAATCTGAAGCTAAATGAAAATAATTCTTTCTTTTATTTATACATAATAAGTTCATATTAATAGTCTCTAATATACTCATCAGCACTCAAGATGTGTTATGAGGGATTGATTGCTATTTTAGTATTAAAATATTGAACAGCATATTAGGAGATTGAGTTTCTTTCTTTATTTCATTCCCAAATTTTCTCTAAATATACTGCTTATCTTTATTATTAATAGCTTTAATGCAGGAATACAAATCAACATATATGTGTTATGGATATATTGACATATCTGAGTGTTTATACGTATAAGGACACATATGAATATGTACATATTGCTATATATGTGTACATATAACAGACATAAAATGTGATGATGAGAATAATGTTTATATGTTGACATAGTAAATATTGTAATTAAGTCTGTTCTTGGTAAGATTGAAGATCAAATAGGTAGTAAACGGGACTCACTATGCAGGGCTCAGATGTTTAATTTAATGCTTTAGAAACTTAATGACAAACGCTAAAAAGGAATTTGAAGACATACAGAAAGAGGAAATAAATAAAGAAGGAAGAAGTAAAGATATATATATATATATATATATATATATATATATATATATATATATATATATATATATATATATATATATAAATTCTAGTCAGTAGTGAAGCTTACGGCAATAGAAGACATGATTTTTAAACTTTATGGAAGTATAGATACCTCTATGTCTAACCAGAGATATACCTAAGCATAAATTGTTAGATAGTAATTTGATATTTATTAATTAACGTTGGAGTCTTTCCATAGTTATCTGAACTTTTTGAGTTTGAGTTAGATAAGAATTATCTGAACAGTTTCTCTTCTATAACCATCACCATTTGTAATATACAATCTTATTCCATATTTCTTGTTCATGATTATGCTATCGGGCTACTGTTGCCAACTAGTAACAGTAGTGAAATATGGAAAATTGCCATATAAGAGAAGTACTAATCGCATAATACCTCATAGCAAGGGAAATATTTCAGAGATTATTTATATATAATATTTTTTTCTATAAATATGTAAGTGCTGATTTACTAATTTATTAATTCATTCTGGTTAATACTATTATCTTTTACTCATTTAATTGACTAGAAACTTTAAGCAGTCAGATGTTCTTTGATTCCTTTAATAGTTGATCCTATTTATACATGATCATTGCTAAAATATTAATTCTCTGATATTATAATTATTCATATGGAAATTAAGTTGCATATAATTTAATCAAATGAAGGTTTGTTAGTGAATTTTTGTTCCACTGCTTAAATCAAACTGTATATTACATTAACATTTGTTGTTCTCTTATACCAATTAATGAATAGACTTTCATATAACACATACTCTGGAGCCTCAAGTTGGGTAAAATGTTGTCAAATTTTGGAAGTGATGGTCAATCTGGCTGGATTTTTTTATTCAGTCAGATTAGGAATGTTCTACATACCATGTCAGTTAATGGATTTACTGATTATCAAAAGTTTAGCTTTAAATGTTTTTTTCTTTTTTTAGGCCTCAAACTGTTATTCAATTGTCTTTTATACTGGGAACCAGCACCTTGTCATCAAAATATAATATTTCCAAGAAGGGTACACAGAATCTAAATATTATGACTGTTTGCTATCACATTTTATTAGCACGCCAAACCTTTAAAAAAATAAAAAGATGAACTTGACTTTTCTTTCTTTAAATGTTAATGGTTTAAATAATCCAGAGAAAACATTTAACCTACTAAAATATTTGAAATTAAATAAAACACAAGTAATTTTTCTACAAGAAACTCATTTAAAAATAAATGATAAGTTTAGCTGGAACCAAAATGGATATCTAAGATTATCCAACTCCTCATACACTAAAAAAACAGAGGTGTTCTAACATTATGGAAGAAAAGTGTTGTTCTTCCTCAAATTTTATACAGTTATGAAGATAAAGAAGGACTTCTGACAATTACAATAATAAAATTTGGAAATAGAATTTGGACAGTGGTCAGTGCTTATTGGTTTCTGGGAATTGGGGTAACAACAATAAAAAAACCTAGAACTCATCACTAATAATTTGATGGGTAGCCTGATTTTAGGGGGTGATTTTAATTGTTTATTAAATGACTCAGAAACTACTAACAAGAGACCTTTTCGTATTACTCCTGTAGGGACAAATCTCAAAAAATGGGCAGATAACTTATTGTTATATGATTTATTTTATCTCAGAAATGATAACTCATTAGAATTTTCCCATTGCGATTTTAGATATGATTCAAACCAGAATTGATAAAATTTTTATATCCCAAGACCTAAAAACAAAAATATCACACTTTACAATAATCCTGTGCCCTATATCTGATCACAATGCACTTATTTTTAATCTTCAAATAGCTTTTAAAAAACTATCCTTTACTAAAAGAATACCAGCTTATATTACTAAATTGAAGCAGTTCAAGTCTTGGCTTGATACAGAAATAGAATTCTTCTTAGATACAAATCTAACCAGTGAAGTAAATGTAGTAATTCTTTGGGACTCATTGAAAGCTTATCTGTACGGCAAAGTTATTGCATGGTTCAATAATAAAATGAAGGAATGGGAGTCTGAATTATCTAATAAACAAAAACAAATCGTATTAATTAATAAAGATAATACTAGAATCACTTCACATAAGAAGAAGGAAATTGAATTCCTAAATAAAAAAATATAATGACATTTTAACTCATAAAACAAATTTAGCCCTTGAGAAATTAAAACTAAACTCTTTCTCTGTATCTCCAAGATATATGCGTAATTTAGCATTGAGTGTGAAGAGAAACTCCATTGAAAATAATATTGTAAATGTGCTCCATGAAGGGAGGAATAATAAAAACGTTTCTGATATTAGTGATATATTAGATGCATTTAAATATCACTTTTTGGAACAATACAAAAACAAAAACCCTCAGTATGAATTTACAGATTACTGTCTAGACTTTCCAGAATTTAAAAATCTACCAGAGAGTTTGATCAATGATATTCAGCAACAAATCTCTTTAAAAGAAATAAATGAAAAAATTAAAGAAAGCAAAAACAAAAAATCACCAGGCATAGATGGTATTATTAATGAAATATATAAGCTTTTACCATCTTCTGCTATTTCATTATTACATAAAGACCTGAAAGAATCTTATTTACAAGGTATAATTCCTTCCTCGTGGAAATACTCATTAATTACCCCCATACTAAAAGAAAATAAAGATTCTCAAATGTGTAAGTCATATAGGCCAATTTCTCTGATTAATAATGATTACAAACTACTAATGTCTATCTTAGTTAACAGATTTAAGAAATTGTTAACCCATCTCATCTCGGAAGATGAAACGGGATTTAGTTATAATAGACATACTCAAGATAATATTCAAAAAATTATAACTATTATATTTATCTTAAATAGGGACAGTCAAGAGGCTCTTATAATTACTCTTGATATTGAAAAAGCCTTTGATTCATTAAACTGGAAATATCTTTTTAAAATACTTGAATGATACAAACTCCCAACTCAGTTTATAACTTTTATAAAAAATACTTATTATAACAACTTAGCATAGGTTAAACTAGGTCCATTTATGTCAGAACCTATCAAAATTACTAAAGGTATCAAACAGGGATGCCCAATGTCTCCAAGTTTATTCACCTTAGCAATAGAACCCCTTTCTTTGGCAATTCAATCTGATCCTAAAATTGTAGGCCTAAATATAAATAATAAATTTAATTCCAAAATAATGTTATTTGCAGATGATATCTTACTCACCCTAATAAAGTCTGAAGAATCCTTACAGCAATTAGGATTCCTAGTTAAAAAATTTTACTATATGTCTGGTTTAAAAATCAATAGTTCTAAATCCAATCATATGTTTCTAAATAAAAAAACATCTCAATGATAGTACTAATTTGGTTACTAGTGAAATAATTGGAAAGCAGGTTTCCACATTAAAATACCTAGGGATTGACCTATGTGAAAATATAGACCTAACTTTATCCACAAATTACAAGAACATTATAATACAGTAAAAACTTATACAGAGAAATGGAATAAGTTGCATCTAAAATTTGAAGATAGATTACAATTAATTAAAATGATTGTATTGCCAAAAATAAATTACATAGCTCTTTTTATTTCTATATTACCCAGTAAAAATCTTTTAAAAGAAATAAACAAAATTCTATTAAAATTCTTATGGTACCCTAAAAAGCATAGGATAGCCCTAACTAACCACATTAGACCGTGGAAACTTGCAGGAATAAACTTTCCAGATTTAGAATTATACATTAAAGCTTCTAATCTCAGAACAATATTAAATTGGATAGATCCCAAATATTCTTCAGCTTGGAAATCGTTACATACAAGCATTATTCTAAATGAAAATAAGCTAATAAAAAATTACAATTAAGCAAATTAAGTAACAAAATTTGGTGTGCACTTTATAGCAATATACAATATAATACTATTAAATTTACCAATCTAAATTATTTAAATCATATCTATAAATCTTTTAGAAACTTTGTAAATAACAATATTGACATTAAACTATGGATCCAGCTTCTATTTCCCTTTAAAATGACAAAAAAACTTTTATGATAATATTAGCCTAGATATACTCAGTTACTGGAAAAGAAAAACATTTACATGCTGGTATCATTGCACAAAGAACTTAGTTGCACTGGACGCACAAAATTTGATCAAAGAGTATGGTCTATCATCATCAGACTGGTTGATTCTCAATAGATTGTTTTCATTCACCCAAGACTTGGCAGAACAATACAGAGCTCTTCCTATAGTTCATCATCTAAATTTATAATTCTTATGGATGAAATACTACATGGTGATTCTAACTGGAAAAATTTAATCTCAAAAATCTATAAAATTGTTATTACTTATAAAACTACTCCTAACCAGAAATTTGGGGATTTTGTTACTAGCGATTGTACATTTTCCCTATCTTCTATGAATAAATCAAATATTTTATACTCTCTTAAATTAACTTCTAATCTACAAGTATGGAAGATTTTCTCCTGGAAAATTCTACATAGAATTTTACACCCCTAGTAAAACTGCTAAATTTAATGCTTCTGGACAGGTGATATGTTGGAGATGTTCTCTAGAGTATAAGGCTGATTGGTCTCACATTTTTTATGATTGTTCTCACATTAAGAAAGTTTGGAATGATATTGAAAATTTTCTCCAAGCCATCTTCACTGTTTCTTTTATATTATCAAAACCTTTAATTTTTTTGAATGTAAATTAATCCATTGTATTGAATAACAAAAATAAATATCTTCTTTGGACAATGTTAGCTGTAGCCGAAAAAATGTATTACAAGAAGATGGAAATCTTCCTCCATTCCAACCTTGCAAGATTTCATAATCCTTTTGGTTGAAGTAGCATCAATGGAAATAAAAGTTAAAGGATAAAGAATATACCCAAGAAAATGGACTGGTAATCCTTGGACAAAAGTTTTATCTCTTATTCAGTCATTGAACTCAGATACATCTTCAACTAATTAATCATATTGAACGTATGAATGAATGAACATTATACCGTACTTTGCATTTTATATTGCTTGTTCCCTTTGTTTCTCTTCCTTTTTTTATTTATTTTTTCACACAGTGTTTGAGGCTTTTGTAAAGTTTGTATATAGTTTACTATTTTGTTGTTTAAACGATTGTTTTAAAAATCAATAAAAAAACTTTGAATAAAAAAAATAAAGGAAGGGAATCCGGTGTAACATTTTGCCAAATCCTACATGCAGACCACAGTATAGATATACATTAGCTTGAACACAAATACTAGTTATAGTATTAAAGATCCAGAATGGTTAGCTTTTATTCAAATTTGGATAAATTACTATAAATGGAATAACTTGTTATATTCTTATTTTTCAGATACTCTAAATTCTGACCAGCAATTAAGATTTTCTGACTGACAAGAGGTTTATAATTCAACAATGTCCCAGGATATTCATCTGAATATTCTAAGAAAATTCACTGTGAAATATATGATATTAATTGCTAAATTGCATTTTCCATGGCTTAATCTTTCACATTCTTCTTGTTTGTCTGTGATGTTCAAATGGATCCTTGAGATTAAACAATATATCAAATGGTTGTTTTTAGAATATTTAATATTCATAAATACTATAAAACTGAATAATTATGTTCAACATTTTACTGCTTTTTGGGAAGTACGACTAAAAGAAGAATTAGGACACTGACTGACTCTTTGTGTCTAATTATGTGCCCATCATATCTCCATATCCAAAAAGAAAGTCTACGCTTTTCATATAAATAAGCAAAGAAGCCACGACCATCAACCACAGGTTAGCAGATGCTGACAATAAGGCACCGACCAGGAATGTAGTAAAACACCATTTAATCCACAGTTGATCAATCAGACTGAGCGCTTTCTCCAGGTCTACTGGCTTCATCAGAGTCAATTTACTAACATCACCCAGGTTACCTTATATACACCCACTGTTCATCAATTAATCAATTAGAAATAATTAATAAAATTAAGTTAATTATATCCTATTAAACCCTTCACTAAACAAAACCTTAATACTAGTTAATCAGTAACCTTACAAGGAATATATCTATATAATAATATTAAACATACACAAAAATATAAATAAAAAATGTATAATATATGTATATACTGATTTGTACAAAAAACTCACATAAACTAAACATTATTTCATATGAACATTTCATAAAAAATTTTTCCATTGTATTAACACATATGAAAACTGTCACCCAAGTTAAATTACATTTAGTCTAAGTAAAATTAAACATTAAAATACATTTAAATGCTGAATACTTCTTTCCCTCAAATGAATGAAGCACGATATTGCTGGGTTAAATGAATGCATTGCATTAAAACCTGTATTAAAATATCGTGCTTCATTCATTTGAGGGAAAGAAGTATTCAGCATTTAAATGTATTTTAATGTTTAATTTTACTTAGACTAAATGTAATTTAACTTGGGTGACAGTTTTCATATGTGTTAATACAATGGAAAAATTTTTTATGAAATGTTCATATGAAATAATGTTTAGTTTATGTGAGTTTTTTGTACAAATCAGTATATACATATATTATACATTTTTTATTTATATTTTTGTGTATGTTTAATATTATTATATAGATATATTCCTTGTAAGGTTACTGATTAACTAGTATTAAGGTTTTGTTTAGTGAAGGGTTTAATAGGATATAATTAACTTAATTTTATTAATTATTTCTAATTGATTAATTGATGAACAGTGGGTGTATATAAGGTAACCTGGGTGATGTTAGTAAATTGACTCTGATGAAGCCAGTAGACCTGGAGAAAGCGCTCAGTCTGTTTGATCAACTGTGGATTAAATGGTGTTTTACTACATTCCTGGTCGGTGCCTTATTGTCAGCATCTGCTAACCTGTGGTTGATGGTCGTGGTTTCTTTGCTTCTTTGTGGTTCCTATATTGGAGCGGCTTTATAAGCTTTTCATATAAATGTATACAACATTCTGATTTACAAGATTTGAATGAGATTTTGAGTTAATGGAATTTAGATCTAAATCATGCTTTGCAACTATGAGCTCTTAAGTATTTGGAAATAGCATTCTGAGTTGATAAAAGCCTTAAAGGAACATCATTATTCAACAGAAAATCTATTGAGAGGGTTCCCTATTGAACTGGTGGCACTCAAAATGCTTAGTGCCAACAAGCCAAAAAATAAAAAAATAAAAAATACCGAAAACACAGGAGAAGAGTGAATTTCAAAAATCACTCTTCTTCTTTAAACTTCTTTTTGGGGGAGTGCAAAATCACCCTGTATCTCTCATATGGGGAGCAGGCTCCTCACACCCCCACAAAAAATTATATGTACCAACTCCAAGATTGCCATACTTCAGAGAAAAAGGAATGTTCTAAGAAATGACATATCAGACTTACTATATGTAAGTCTGTTCTTTCGGCGATTAAGTCTCTGTATTTCAGGACTCACTCTAGCAGGTCCTGGCATTTCAAATGGTTACCACTGATTATTTGATGCCTCAGCATTTCAGTTGGTCTTATAAAAGTATATATTGTTGGCATGGTTAAGATGAAATTGGCACTTGGAAATATGTCTGTTGGAAATGTTCTTGAACCCCTATCTGTTGGAAGAAAACTTATAGTTGCCTCAACAATTAATTTTCATACAGACTGCTCATGTGATGTGTGACTTTTGGGTAAGCTTAATGGCATTCCAATATGAACAGCAAAATTTATATTATTAGCATATTTAGCAACTAAGAGATTTAAACTATAAGTTTGAATTCAAATTTCCCTTGGTAACTTTGTTAAAATATTTTAATTATTTTATTGGAATCTGGCAGTTGGTGTAGAGGGTTAATGCTGTGAATTGCAGTTTCTGTGTTACAGGATTTGTTTACCTCAGTACTCATTTGCCTACTGTGTGACCTTAAGCAATTAATTTAACTAGAGATTACTCCTGGGCTGCCTCTAAAAAGGGGCTGTATGCCCAGTGGGCCTCCCTGGTTGACAAATGTGTATTATTATTATTTAATGCAAAAAGACTGAAGTATAAAATAGATAAAATAACAAAAGGTCAGGAAGTTGGGTGGCAACAAAGAACTGTGATGGTTTATTTTTTTGTTGATTATTTGAATAGATCATATTTATGAATGCAGATTCAATGACGATCATTATTAAAAAATGTTAGTCCTCGAAGGTGTTATTTTTTATATTCAAGACTTAAAATAATTACTTGATTTAGTAATGATTGTTATGTTCAGCACATAAGCTAACTAAAATGAGTAAGCAGTGCTGAACACAAAAAAAAACTTTTAAAAATAAATATAAAATTAATTTTTTCAGATATTGAGTGGCTGTCTGTGGACCCTAGGTAGCCACCTGAATCACCCCTCTTTATTATTTGCTACTGATTACGGCAGCAGCAACAGACGAGCTAAAGGAAGTGCTATAGTCAAAGCAAACTTACATGGTATCTTGATTAATTATGTTTTATTCATTTCACATTTATTAAACTGGAAAGTTAATTGATCCAAGGACCCTTTGCAGTCATGACCCAGGCCAGTTAGACAAAAACAAACAGGTGAAAAGAGCTCTTACAGTAGACAAAAAATACTATGAAAGAAGAAAAATCAGATACCATAGTAAATAATATGTCATTCATGTTGTGCTACAACAGTAGATAGAGGCATTCACAATGACATACCTTACAGTCTCTGGAGACACATTTTAACAGATTGTTGTACTAACTATTGCAGACCATACAACTTATATACTAACTGTACATTAGCTACACATTATATAACATTGTACCATGAGCAACATTTGTAAATACTGGTTATTATTTTGCACAGTGTGTAATCACTTGCAAAGAAGGTTAAACTACATTCAGTTCTGATGAGACATATACAGAATAAATAGTTGCATTAAGAGTGTACCACTGAAAATAGATGCCATAATGATAAGACACAAGGGTCAGATGCCAAGATATGCCAGCCAAGAGAGCTGTTTTGCTGTTCCAGGGAGACAGTACCATACTAAGATGTATCCTGAATTGAAATTGTTATTGGCTAAGTAGTTACAGTTGCCTAAGAAATTATATTGTCAAGCATACATACATAATTTACATGTTAGAAATGTAAGAGTTGGACCATTGTAGTCATATCAATACAGATAAAGAGCTGTCTGAATCAGAAAGCCAGTAAGGTAAAGCCAAACCTAACATAAGAAATGTTTTGCCAGTACAAAAGAGGATAGTGTGTGTGTGTGTGTGTGTGTGTGTGTGTGTGTGTGTGTACATATATATATATATATATATATATATATATATATATATATATATATATATATTTTGAAAGAGAGAGAGAACTTCACCCCCCTGACACCACCTTACTAATGCATGGTAACCCTAACCACAACCCTGCCCTTGACCTTAACCCTGCAATTTACCTCAGAAAAATAATTTCTGTAATACTACCACTATACAAGGCAGACTGAGAAACAGAAACTTGCAAAAAAAAAAAATCCACCATGCACAACTCAAAAGCTGTCCCCTAATCTTTACTCTAACCCTAACCTAGAGCCACTAACACTCACATAAACACACTTTCACCCCCTTATACCAGCTCACTTAACTCTGTCTATGTTTCATCTGTCTGCCTTTTTACTGGCTACATTTTGAATTGTTAATATTTTGGTACTGTAGTTCTCACTGTTGACATTTTGAAGTGTCAACATTTTTAACTGTACATATATATGCACGTGTCTCTGTGTGTGTGTGTGTGTGTGTGTGTGTGTCTGTGTATTTAATGTCCTCACTATGATAAACTGCAACAACAGTTCATAGGATCATAGGAAGATACTAGGCTAATGTCCCGATGGCCCTTACAGGCCTAGCCAAATTGTACCCTTGTTATCATGATCAGCACGTAGTGTTGTTGCCTCACAGCAAGAAGTTCTCCCATTCGATTCTTAGCTGGAGCGCCTTCTGTGTGGAGTCTGCTTGTCCTCCCCGTGGTCGAGTGGTGTTCAAAAGACATGTGTAGAATGAGCGTGCCTTCGTTGAAGGTTGGGTGTTGAGCTGGCACCTTGGCATCGTAAAAATCTACTGCCAATCATTAGCGGACCGGAGTTCCGCTGTGGTGACCCCTAACTGGGAAAAGCCAAAAGAAGAACAACAACAACCATGATCATACCAGTTTTAGGTCTTTAGAGTGAGTACCTATATGCCATTCGACTTGTGGATGTGCAGCATTTCCAATAAAGCGGGGTCAGAGATCACCTTATATGCAAGGCAGAGATCAACTCTGAGCAGTCTGTATAAAACAGAATAAAGTGACAGTGATTTCAGCTGTCCACATAGGATAGCTGTTGAAGACCTTGAATTTTCCTTGTGAGACTCCTTTGTGGTCTCGCCAATTGCTGCAGGTGCTTTCAAAGGTACATGCCAAAAGGGGCGTTGTACTCAATTATTGGCCAAATGAGTGAAGAGTACAGGGAGCTGATAACTTCACTTTTTCTCGAGGCAATGCCCTTATTTATGAGGTGAGCCATATAGAATGCCCTTCTTACCACTCTGGAGACATAGTGATCAAAGGCAAGGTTACTGTCAACCTGAGTGCCCAGATCTCTCACCACTGAGTGCGTACTTAGGGTATTGCCATTGATGTGGTAATTTGCAAGAACATCTCTTTTGCCAAAAGGGCTGATAATACACTTTTTTGCATTGAGTGGGAGGACATGACTTTGGCACCAGTCATTTATTTGTGTAAGACCTTCTTGAAGGATGTTGACATCATTTGGATTATAGGATCAAAGGATATTTCTTCAATCTGTGAAGCTCTTACCAGAGGTGAGGATCAAATCTGGTACCATGTGGATGACAGGCAAATATCTTAACCATTGTGTCAATTGGTCTTTCACCATTAAAACATTTAACATCTAACCCACAAATTCTAAAACCAAATGACCAAATATTCATCTTCCATGCTATTCTAAGTCCAGAATTCTGAACATTATGGATCCTGTTGTTTGTATTTCTTTTGTCACATGTAGCTACATTATTTATTTGCTTTTTTTGCTTAGAAAATAAAAAAAACGAACAACAAATTTAAACATGAAAAAGAAAACGGACAATGGAACACAGCAGAAACATAGATTAAATATCATTTAGTTAGTTGAGTGCTTTTGTCAGTGATCAGCTGTTGACTATGTTGTCTTTTTTGTGATTGATTTACTTATTTATTGATTTATAACTTGCTAGTTAGGCTGGTCAGTTGGCCCTTTTCAGCAAAGATACTGGCACAAATTCAAATAAAACACTCAACAGAAAGTCCACTGACTTAGAATATGATATATATGATACACAAAATGAATTCTAGTAGTCATGTATTACAGTAAGATACATTATAGGATTAATGGCAGGGACTTACAATAACATGCACATTAGGAAATCCAGTGGCAGTGACTTACTCTGGGAAACCCAATGAGAAGTCTAGTCATAGTAATGAACAGTAAGGCATACGATAGCAGGTCTATTGGTAGTGACTTAAAATGTGACAAACAATAGGAAATCTAGTGACCATGACTCACTCATCAGAAAATCTAGCAACAGTGACTTAAAATATGGTACACAATAGGAAATCTAATCATAATGACGAACAGTAAGACATATCAGGTCTAGTGGCAGTGATTTAAAACATGATAAACAATAGGAAGTCTAGTGACAATGACTCACAATAAGATATATATATATATATCAGAAAACATAGAGACAGTGACTTAAAATATGATACTCAGAAGGAAGTTTATAGGTAGATTGGACACTCTAAATTGGCCATAGATGCGAGTGTGTATGCAAGTGAGTGGTATGGATGAACCACCACGGCAGGGCTAGCCACCCGGGGGTGTAAACCTTGGCTTGAGGTGATTGTCACTGTTGAAGTGACACCCTGACCCCATGTGTAAAATGGGAAAAAGGGTTGAGGATGGATGGCTAGATGGAGAAGGAAGTCTAGTCATAGTGATGAACAGTAAGACATACAATAGCAAGTCTAGTGGCAATGACTTAAAATGTGATAAACAATAGGAAGTATAGCGACCATGACTCAAAATGACAGTGACTTAAAATATGTTACATAATAGGAAGTCTAGTGACAAAGACTCATAATAAGATATACACCAGGAGATTTGGTGACAGTTGCTTAAATGTGATACACAAGAGAAGTCTAGTGACAATGACTTACAGTATGATATACATGAGGAATTCTAGTTTCAGTGGCTTAAAATATGATACACAATAGAAGTCAAGTGACAATGACTCATAATAAGGTATACACCAGGAAATCTAATGTCAGTGACTTAAAATGTGACACAGGGGGCGTGGCCAAGGATGAACACAGGATAGCAGCAGATTTCTTCAGCTCCACCAACATAACTACACTGACAGGAAATAATTACTTTAAAATTCAACTAATGTAATAATTTTCTTTCTAAATATGTTTGGAATATCAGTATCTTGAATAATATCTAAAAAAGAAAGAAAATTTTAATAATTTTCCTGTCAGAAATCATCTTGGAAATTTCTCTTTCATCACTTCTGTTCAGAATGAGTTCCAGTAAGGCTAACAGTCAGGATTCCAGCATCAAGAAAGAGCTTCAGTCTTTACTATTAACTATTCAGCAACTAACAACTAAAATGGACAGACTGGATGTTAAAATTGATAACTTTATAGAAAAAACTACAAAACAAATGGATTTGTTACATCAAGACTTACAACATCAGAAAGCTCAGATTACAGGTATAGAAGAGACTCTTAATGATATGGACAACAGAATTCAGGAAGAAGAAATTAACATTGAATTTTTACTGAAACAGAACACACACCTTCAATCCAAACTTGATGACCTGGAAAACAGATCCAGACGCAATAATATTAGGATTTTTGGACTGCCAGAAAATATAGAAGGTAACAACATTACTTCCTTTTTAAATACTTGGCTTCCCAAAACTTTAGATCTGTCAGAAGCATTTTCTTTTGGTATTGAAAGAGCCCATAGGTCTTTATCTAATTCTAATACTAATAAAAAGTATCCTGGATCAGTTATTGTAAGATTTTTATCATCTTATGACAAGGAGATGGTATTAAAATCTGCATGGGCTAAAGCACCTATAAAAATTAATGAGGCAACTGTGCGTTTTGACAATGACTATTCTTCCTTGGTAATAACTAAAAGAAAAGTTTTTTTTGCCATTAATAAGAGAGCTTAAGAAAGCACAGTTCAAAACTCATCTTTTATTTCCTGCCAAGCTAAAAATCTTTTTACCTGATGGCCCTAGAATTTTTGGAAGACTTGGACTCTGCTTTGCTGTATATTAAAAAAAATAAAATATTAGATAAAATAGAAGATATGGAATGGGCAAGTCCTTCGCTAAGGAGGATGGCAACAGGAACTTCTTGGAAGACTTTGGAGAAGCAAAAAAGACTAAAAAACAAATGACATGTTCTATATTTCTTTGAACTCTTTAATTACAGTTACTACATTTTCAGGAAAGCCACAAATATCTTAAAGATTTATTCAAAGTTACTTTTTTGTGTGCAAAGAACTGTTTTTGTTTTATAAATAATCAAACTTTCTGAGGAACAAATAACCTGCTATGAATCAACTTGTTTCTCTTTGTGATAAAGAAACCTAAGGTTAGTAATTTGATACATTTCCTTTCTCTTCTTGTTTTAAATAATGGCATTCTCTCTAAACTATGCATTTAGTGAGGGGTGGGGAGGGCAGGGAGAGAAGTTTGATGAAAAATATGGAATAAGGGGAAAAATAACTTATTAGTTCTTTAAAATTATTTATGCTGTTTAAATACTGTTGCTAAATATTATACCATGACTTAACTGCTTATACATGATTTCTAATAATATGTCATGATATAATTGCAATTAATTAGAACTAAAGTAGTTGTAAGTAATATGTCTCATGTTCAACTTTATTAAAACAAACTGCAAGTAATATGTCTTTGTAGATACTCTTTGTAGGTCCCGTTTTTTCTTTCTTCTCTCTCTCTTTCTTTCTTTTTTTTTTTTCCTTTCTTTCTCTCTCTCTCTCTTATATATACAGTTATATGCTTCTGATAATACTGATATATGTATGTAATAAGATCTGTATGAGAAAATGAAATGGGGCATATAAAAATAAGTTGTATTTATGTTAAATAATTGTAGGCTTGGTTTCACTGTCATAGAGATTGTAATGACTTGTAAAATACTTCGAGAAGGTTTTGCACTGTTTAGATTCATTTGTATTACAAAATGAATGTCAGTCACTTGCTTTTACTAAAATTCCTGCCAGAATGTTATGGGAGACAATCTGGGATGTGGGTTTCCTCGTGAATAGTGTCCTCGAGTCATTTTAAAAGCTTCAACACTCAGAATACACGCAGAGAAGCTGAAAGCAGCCATTTTGAACTTTGACCCCTGATTTCACACTGACACATCGCAGATTCAAGAAGTATACTGTTTCAGGAAGTAGAACTGCTGTAAATGCAACTTTGTGATGAAAAACGAACTTTATGACACCTAAATGTGAGTTATTCTTTATAACAACTTACTTATTTAAGATGTAATTTATAAAATATAAAAGTTATAATGATTTTAAATGACTTAGTATGCCATAGTAAACAAGTGAGATATTTTAGAAGGCATAGAAGGTAAAACACATATACACTTGTTTTTGAAAGCTTATATGACTGCAGCACTTTAATGTATATAAATACTTATGATTTAAACATATATAATGTTATAAATCATTTGCCTTGACTAACTGACAAGCACATGTATCATTATGATTATATTTAAGAAGAAATTGTCATGTGACATATTTTAAAGCTGCAGTTCAGATATATAAAATACAGATGGCTTTCATCACAGTGATTTATGTATAACTAGGAATTAACATTGCTGTGCAGTATGATCTTTTAACTTATGCATGAGAATAAATATTTTATTTAATTGGCAATAATAAATATGAGAAGAAAGCTTTTTGTGCAAGTAATTTAAAGTTTTAAAAACTGTTAACTGCATTGCTATGGCAGAAAATGGGAATACCCTAATATAAGTAATGTCTGAACCATAATAGCCTAAGATAATATATGTTATTGAATTCAAATGAACATAAACATATAATAAGAACTTATTCTTACAAACTTTTAATAAACTAACATATGGATATTCCCTTTTTTTTTCTCTCTCTCTCTCTCTCTTCTCTGCTCCCATTATCAAGATTGTTAGAATGCTATTTTGATTATGAGTGTATTATACAGAATAGATGTACATAGTAATATGAGTTGTTTCTAAATGTTCTTATATGTTTATATGAAGCTGTTTTATAAATTGTTTAGCTTTGTTATAATAGATAATCATATTAAATGAGGTTAACTTTAGTTAATAATAGTTCGTATCGAATTAATTTGGTGGCAGCTGAGGTACTGCTGCTTAGGACAGGGGGATAACTTGAGTGGTATGTGCTACTCGAAGTTGGAGTTTTCAACTCCAGGCTGGGTGCAATGTTTAATCCAAACATTATTTTCACCTGATTATTGTTGTATGTATATAGTTCTGACATCCACATTACATTTTATAAGCTCATTGTCACTACAAATAAAAGTGAAACTTACACAAAATTCCATAAGATTTTCATTAAATACAGCTATAATTAATGGAACACCTAAAGGAGGAGACATAATATCACTTATTTTGTTAATTGTTATTCTGATTATATGTCTTATATGTTTATAAAAGCTAAATGGTATCTCTAAAAGGAATTTCTTTAAACATTAATGGATTGAATAACCCATGTAAAAGGACAAGTTTAATGAGATATATTAATTTGCATAGAACCAACTTAATATTCCTTCAAGAAACACATCTCCTGAAAAAGGATATAGATAAATTAGCCACTAATAAATATACAGTCTTGGTTAGCTCAGAACACACACAGAAAAAAAGAGGAGTGGCTATCTTATGGAATAAAAATATGCCCATATCGAAAACTATTAAGTCTTATAAAGATGATAAAGGAATGTTTTGTATGGTTACAATACAGATTAATGGGAAGGTATATACATTCATTAATGTATATTGGATACCAGGAATTGGCATTAATACAGTGAAACACCATCTTGATAAGATCATATCATTTTCTATAGGAGATATTATTTTAGCAGGTGACTTTAATTGTATCCTACATGAAAAAGATACTACTACTATAGGAAAAAGGAAAATTACATCTAATGCAAAACATTTAAAGGATTTTATTAATTTATATCATTTGAATGATATTAATAATCAGATAGATTCTAAATCATTACCATACACTTTTTTTCTAACAGATATAAAACTTATTCAAGAATAGATAGAGTCTTTATTTCTAACCAAATGGTAACAGATTTAATTAATTCCAAAATCATTTTGTGTCCTATATCAGATCATAATTCAATTGTCTTTGAATTTATGGTAAAAAGTACTTATAATGTCCAGATCAAAAGAATACCAGCTTACTTAACTCAACTAAAAGACTATAAAGATTATATACTTACAGAAGTGCCACATTTCTTAGACTTAAACACTACACCTGATGTCTCCATTGTTTACATTTGGGATGCTTTAAAATCATATTTATATGGACAAAGTATCAGATGGTATAATAATAAAAGGAAATCTTGGGACAAGGAATTACTAGATATTCAAAGCAAATTAGACTCATACAAACATAATAATAAAGAAAATATTATGGACAAAAAAGTAATTGAGGAAATAAATAAATTAAATGAGAAATACAAAGAAATTTTAACCCATAAAGTCAAAATAACATTAGAGAAATATAAGTTTTTGTCTTACTCAATAAGTCCCAAATACTTACATAGACTTAAAAATAAAACAAAAAGGCTGAATAAATAAAATCATGTCAAAGAAATTTTCTCTCCAGGGAAAAAGAAGAATGTTTCTAGTTTACCAGAAATATTAGATGAATTTAGAAATCACTTTCTTAAAATTAATCACAATAACATTAACATGGATCCTAAAGATTAAATAAAGAAATTTATAACTACAAATATGAACAAAAAACTTAACAAACAACAGACTAAACTAATAGATAAAAATATTTCATATACAGAGGTTATTACACAAATAAATAAACTTAAATCAAACAAAGCACCAGGTAATGATGGTATTATACCAGAGATTTATAAAATTCTTCCTAAAAGTACTTACTCATTAATACATAGGGTTTTCATTTTAGCTCAAAATGAGTTAACAACTCCCCCATCCTGGCAATACACATTTATTTCACCAATTGTAAAACCCAATAAAGACCCAACCAGATGCACTTCATATAGACCTATTTCATTACTTAATGTTGACTATAAATTGTTTATGAGTATTTTTGCTGATAGATTAAAGACAATCATTCCAGGCATAATAGATATAGATCAGACAGGCTTTATTATAAATAGAAATACTTTTGATAATATAAGGAGAACTCTAACGTTAATTGATTATGCAAACAGGAAAAAGAAAAATTTAACACTTATTAGTCTTGATATAAGTTCAGCATTTGATTCAGTAAGTTGGGACTACTTGTTTATCTTACTGAAGTGCACAAATTTCTCTGATGCATTTGTAAATCTAATTGAGCATCTATATAAAGGAGCATTGGCTTACATTAAGATAGGAACATATGTCTCACAAAAAATACCCATATTAAAAGGTACAAAACAAGGGTGTCCACTCTCTCCACTATTATTTACTTTAATAAAGGAGCCTTGGGCTAATTTGATTAGAAACAGTACTGATATAGAAGGATTTGATATAGATGAAAATACAATATCTAAAATTCAACTGTTTGCAGATGATGTTCTAATTACGTCAGCAGGAACTAACTCTTCTATGCAGTCCTTATTTGATAAAATGATGGATTTTAGAAATATCTCTGGTTTGATATTTAATGAAGAAAAAACTAAAATATTACCAATATACACACGAAAAATTGTCCTCATTAATGATTTTAACAAATATATACCCAACTCAGCACAGATAACTTACTTAGGTATAATATTAACTAAAGATATTAAATCTATTATACATAATAATTATAGTAACTGTCTTCATAATATACAAAATCTTTTCAATAGCTGGAACAATATGTCTTTTACCATGGAAGAGAGACTCACAATTATTAAAATGATAATATTCCCTAAGATATTATACTTAATACAATCAATAATACTCCCACCTACAAAAATAATTATTAAGAAATTGAATTCACTAATGTTAAATTTCTTATGGGCACCTAATAGACCTAGGATTGCATTAAAGAAACATACTAATAGCTGGTCTCAAGGGGGCATTTCATTTCCAGACTTTAATTTATATACTATCTCTTCTATTATAAAAGTTATTACTTTGTTAATAGATCAGTCATATGTTGCAAGATGGAAAGATTATTGGGAACTAATTAGCATTCACTTCATGAAAATCTCTTTAATACATAAAAATATTATTGTAAATAATCCCATGTTATGGTTACTAAAAGAATTGTGTACTTCATCTATTACACCAAAATATATAGCTAGTTACCCATTAAACATTATTATTATCAGTTATCGTAATTTTATATTTATGCATCCTAAGTATAAGGAATGGAATTTTATCCTATTCCCTATAATGTATACACAAGGTATTCTTTTATCAACCACCTCTGAAAGAACTCTTTTAGTCACAGAGAATGATTTAAAGTATTGGTATCAGTTGCTGTCTGACAATAAAGTAAAAAATTTAGACTTCTTAAAGCAAGAATTTGATTTGAGAGAAACATGTTGGTTAGAAATTCAGACTTTTAGACAACATCTTATTAATAAACTTGATTTAATGTCTTTAACAGTTAAAGAATCTGTTCCAATTCTGATTGATTACTTGATATTAAATTTACAACATAGGGTTTCTGATAAAGATAAGCTCTCACACATACATAAAATTATTAGAGAAGAAACTCATTACAGTTCAGATACCTATTGGAATTATTTCATTTCCATTAATGGTGAATCACCAAAAACAACAAGATGAACAATATATATTGGAACCTGCTTATAAAACTACTTCTTCCATTAATTGGAGACTTTTTACTTGGAAATTTTTACATAGATCTTTCTATACACCTTTAATGATGAATAAAATAAATAATAAAGACAACTTATGTAAGAGATGTAATGTAGAAATAAATGCTGATTGGGCACATATGTTTTATGACTGTATAAAATTTAAGGAATATTGGAAGTTAATCAATGATTTTTTGCAGGCTCTTTTCACAGATAATTTCATTGTCTCTAAATCACTTATATTATTTAACACTCCTGTTCCTAAAAGTGTTAAAAAAGTTAAACTTCCCTTATTATGGTCTATTCTAGCAGTGGCTAGAAAAATAATAACCAGAAATTGGATTTCAGATACTCCTCCTTCATTTAATGAATTTAAAAATGTTATGACTGAAGTGTGTCATATGGAATTGATGACAATAAAATCAAGAACTACTAGAAAAACGTCTTACTATATTATATGGGATACTTTACAAAACCTGTTAAAAAAATCTTAGTTTCAATAGTAAGACATTACAGTTTAATCAATTGATTTGATTTGTAGTGGATGTTTCTGTAAATACTTTGGTTATTTTATTAAATGTTATAACTATTTACATTTTAATTGCTTGTATAAGATTGTTATGATATTTATTTTGTATGTTAAAAACAATAAACTTGTTTTAAAAAAAAATGTGACACAGTAGGAAGTAGGAAGTAGGAAGTTTAGTGGCAATGACTTACATTAAATACACCATATGGAGTTTATTGCCTGTGATTTACAATAAGATAGAAAATAGGAAATCTAGTGGTACTGACTTACAATAAATACACAACAGGGAGGTTAGTGCCCGTGATCTACAATTAGATACACAATAGGAAGTGCAGTGGCAGTGACATACAATGAGATACACAATAGGAAGTGCAGTGGCAGTGACATACAATGAGATACACAATAGGAAGTGCAGTGGCAGTGACATGCAATGAGATACACAATAGGAAGTGCAGTGGCGGTGGCATGCAATGAGATACACAATAGGAAGTGCAGTGGCAGTGACATACAATGAGATACACAATAGGAAGTGCAGTGGCAGTGATGTACAATAAAATACAAAACAGGAAGTCCAGTGGCAGGGGCTAGTAGTAATGTTCACAATATGAAGTGCAGTGGCAGTGGCTTACAGTAAGGTACACAATAGGAAATGCACTAGCAGTAGCTTACAGTAAGGCACACAATAAGAAGTGTAGTAGCAGTGGCTTACAGTAAGGCACACAATAAGAAGTGCAGTAACAGTGGCTTACAGTAAGGCATGCAATAAGAAGTGCAGTGGCAGTGGCTTACAGTAAGGCACACAAGAGGAAGTCTAGTGACGCTGAATAACTGTAAGATACACAATATGAAGTGAGGTGACAGTGCCTTAATAACTATAAGATACATAATATGAAGTGAGGTGACAGTGCCTTACAATAAGATACACAATAGAAAGTCTAGCACCAGTGACTTAAAGTGTGATAGACAGCAGGACTTACAGTTTTATACAACAGGAAGACTAGTGGCAATGGCTTTCAAAAACTGCACAACAGAAAGTCAAGGGGCAGTAGAGACTTAAAATAAGTAACGGTGAATTACAATAAGATACACAATAGGAAGTCAAGCGGCAGTGACGTACAATAAGATACACAACACGAAGCCTAGTGGCACTGCCTTAAAATAGTAATTTGAGTATCAGTGAATTACAGAAAGATAAACAATGTCCCGTGGCAGTGGCATATAATATGGTGCATAAGAAGAAGTTTAGCTACACAGAATTACAATAGTATATACATTAGGAAGTCTGGTGACAATGACTTACAAAATGATTCAAGTCTAGAAGTCTAATGGGAGTAACTTACAATAAGATACTCAGCAGGAGGTCAAGCAACAGTGCAATATGACATGCATAAAGAAGTCTAGTCTGAGTGACTTCCAATAAGGCACACAACAGGAATTCTAGCAGCAGTGAATTATAATAAATTAGACAACAGGAAATCTAGTCACATTGACTTACAGTAACATGCACAATAGGAATTCTAGCAGCAATGAATTACAGTAAGACACTCAACATGATGACTAGTCGCAGCAACTTACAAAATGGAACACAACAGGAAGTTTAAAGACAAAAGTTACACTGATGCATGCAATAGGAAGTCTAGTGGCAGTGACTTACAATAAGATACACAATAGTAAGTCTAGTGGCAATGAATTACAATAAGAGACACAATAGAAGGACAGGCAGCAGTGCCTTACAATAAGATACACAACAGGAAGTCTAGTAGCTATGAATAAGACTGATACAAGCAAGAAATCTTTTGGCAGTGACTTACAATAAGATACATAATCGGAAGTCTATCAAGAGTGACATGATAAAGATACACAGTAGAAGTCTAGCAGCAGGAGAGATGTCTAAAGGGATGTCATTCAGGTAACCACAAGATTGCTTTGTACTCTCAGTAACATGCAGCAATAAGGGTATTTGATTGGCTTAATCCCACAGATCTGTATCACTGCTGAGGCTCACAGTGCCTTGTTCATTTGGGTGCATATACCTGCACACCCACAATTAAGACTAATAACCATCAATGGCTTGATGAATCAGATGCCTAGCTACCATGCCACATATTTGCATCCCATTTCCCTGCTCCAAGGTGTCCTACTCAATGTACAGCCACTTTTATCTCACCATTCCACCAGGATGAACACATGCATCTGCCAGTGCCAGTATCACCAAGTGCCAATGCCACAAATCAAACTTGTTTTTCCTGATCCATAGCTGGGGCTTTATCCCTATGTGCCAGTGGAACTGGATGAATTTACATAATAATGTATTACGTCAGAGTCATAGCTGGCTCATTTAGTGCCCATTGCCTCTCCCAGAATTTGAGAAAAAATGAACGTGGGGGCCCTTTCCCTGATTAGTGCTCTTCACCTCTCCTTTTACCTGAGGAGCTCCCGAACTGTTTATGTAAAAAAAAAGCTCTTCTACTTTTAAAATCTGTATCAAACCTTGTTAATAACTTTTATATCATGCAGGAAGCAATAAAGAAAATGCTTCAGTCCTGAAAAACAAATATCAGAATTCACCTTCATACAGGTATTTAGAAATGTCAGTTTGGAAATGAATACCTGTATTGTACCACTGACTAATAGGCATATGCTAATCACACCTTTTTAACTTTCCATCCATGGCAGCTGCCCCCTTCTCCCCACCCTAGCTCTATTGACAAGTGTGTGTGTGTGTATGTGTGTGTGCGTGTGTGCGTGTGTGCGTGTGTGTGTGTGTGTGTGTGTGTGTGTGTGTGTGTGTGTGTGTGTGTGTGTGTGTGTGTGTGTGTATATATATATATATATATATATATATATATATATATATATATATATATATATATATAAATCTCTCTCTCTCTCTCTCTATATATATATATATATATATATATATATATATATATATATATATATATATATATATGTATATATATATATGTATATATCTACTGTATGTATGCATATGCATGCATAGGTGCTGCTGCATCTGTTATAAGATAAGCTCTTTATAAGCAAAAAAATAAAATCAATAAATTAAACTCATATTGTTCAGAACTTAAAATCCAGTAGACCACTGTGTCTACAGTAAAATGAAAATACACAAAACACAATATACACAATGCTACATTTTAATTTTAACTACACACCTCTGACACCATAAAGGACACAGTAACTACACACACCAACATCATTCCTAACCTAAAACCAAAACCCAGCTCTAAACCTAAAGCCACTGATTCCTACAGGTGCTACAACATTGACATTTAACTATATGGCATTTCATTCACTACTATATTTGCATACTCAGTACAGCATTCACACAGATAAAATTTAATTAAATGTAATCAACCAAAGAGCTGCTGCAAAAACGTATTTGAAAACGCAACATCCTACAATCATGCGTGTGTGTGTGTGTGTGTGTGTGTGTGTGTGTGTGTGTGTGTGTGTGTGTGTGTGCACTGTGTGTGTGTTTGTGTCTATATCTGTACATGAGTGTGTGCATATGTATGTTTCCTTGTGTGATACATATCTTCTGCTCATTTATTATCCTGTTAGGACTGATGTATGTCATTGACACACCTTTTTGTATTTATTATTTTTAAACAGTTAGCCCTAATCCATGCTGCAGTTGTTGTGACTTGAGATGAGGAAGAACTAAGAAAAAAAGCAATATTGATATGAAAAGTCATGTGACCATTTTATAGCAAAAGGCATAAACAAAGCCACTGTAACTCTTTTGGGAGGAAAGAAATGCGTTATACTAACAAACAGAACATCCATTAACTGTAAGAGGGCATTAATAACAGAGACCAATGTGGTATTCAGAATGCACTTGTACGTTGATGCAAGATTTATAGGCAATACCAAGCTACATATAATTGGCTTAGTGACAGCAAACTCCTTACAGGGAACAAATTTCATGTAAAAATAGAAGGACCATTTTGGAACACCCTGCCTAGTCACTTCCACATTCAAATAGAAGGAGTAAGAGTTCTTGAAATGGAGGGAAGGAAGAACAGGGGTAGGCATCAATATCCATAGTCATGGGGTAACACAAATCAAAATTATTGTGTCATAACAGAAAGATGAAGTTGTGCTAAGTAAAATCCATTTATTACCTATAAAGAAGTGCCTGCAACACATTTTAAAATATGAAATTCACCTAAAAAAATCCTACAAAACCATTCCCTTAAGTAATAAAAAATAAATTGGTCAAATTATTGCTTTCCTAATTTTTGTTCTCGCTCCTAGCAAAGTTGACCCAGAGGAAAACATTACACTTCACTGTAAATTATGAAATCATCATCAGAAAACAAAATGCATGTTTAGCTCTCTTCTGTTAGGCTGAATGTCTTACTGAGCCCATATGGCCTCGCTGCAATAAAACTAGCCTGCCACGTGGCTTCCATTTCTTATGCTATATTAACAGTATACAGCCAATGCTCCTCCCAAAGGATTCAGGGGAACTGTTTGTACTAACAAGTATGACCCGTACAAATGTCCTTAACAATGTTTCATATTATGACATAGCCCAATAAACATCAAAAGGAAAAAAAATATATAATGTGGTACAAAGTAGCTAAAACTTTACACAAAATTGACATCATACTGCATGTGCAATAAAAAGAAAGCTTGGCAGCTTGATTCCATTTTCCTGGGCTGTAACTAGATGTAACTATTGCCGGGATGTGTTTTATTCATATAATGAGTAGTACCAGTCCAATTCCAGATATCATGAATGATTTTTCCATATTCCTAAGCAAAGTCACCTACTTTTTTATTGTTTTGAATGTATTGTCAATTAATCCTCTGCATTTGACACTATTTATTGCATTCTTTATTTATACAAACTTGTGGTTTGTGAATATTCCCTTGTTATCTCAAAGAATAGTGTGGAATATTTTGTAACCAGCAAGAATGATCTGTACCATATACTTTGATGCACCATCTAAGGAGTTAGAAGCAATATTTTAAAATATAAAAAAAAAACTGTTTGCCCTTCTGTCCAGTTTATTTTTTTGGCTTTCTTCCTGAATGTTTACTTTGGTAATTGTAACTATTAGCGCATATCAAGATCCTTTCCAGTAAATTTTACAAGCGTTTTTTGCCTGCAGAACTGTTATGAGTACTATAAAATAATGGCATGTCCTGTGTGCAGTTGTAAACAAAGTATGACTACAAAGAAAGACTGCCCCAATGCATACCCCCAAAAAAGTATGGTAAGGCTGAACCATATAAAAAAATGATTCAGTCAGGACCATTTTTATTTACTTCAGTAATCCAGCTCTGTGTTATGTGAGGCAGCCATTACAGTGATATGTTGTAATCTCTGATGTAGGATAATGTACTATGAAAAAAAAAAATACTTGGAAAGTCTGTGAGGGGTCTGTGCACTGACGACAGATCAAATAGTATGTCAGTATTGTTGCACAACTTTGATTCTCACTGAGTCTGTGATGTGAGGCAGCAGGCAAGACTATATTGGGACCCAGGTGGACAGTAGTCTCTCCTTTGATAATCACATCACCACAGTAGTCAGGAAATCCTTCTATGTGGCAACCTCATCACAAAAGGGTTCTCATCCAGGAAAAAAGAAGCCATTGTTCCCCTCTACTTGGTACCCTTTCGACCCATTATAGAGTACACAGCCCCTTTTGGAATGTACCTCACAAGACATCTGCAGCAGCTTGAAAGGCCACAGAAGTACCTAACAAAGAGTATTACTGGCCTCAAACAGATGCTCTACACTGACCGTCTCAAAAAACTCCAGCTTTACTCTGTAGCATATCGCCTACTCCGAGGAAATCTCCGCCTAACATATAAAGCTATGTTAAACCCAGAGCTGTTGGACATGCTACATCTAAAGAAATCCCAATCCCTCTGAGCTACATGCTCTAGGGACCTAAACCTTGTCTCCACAATAAACAAGACATGGTGGAGGGATAGATTCCTGTCCCAGAGACTTCCTATACTCTGGAAAAAGCTACCCATCTATGTCAAGCAAAGTTCCTCATTAGCACTCTTCAAGAAAAATCTTGATGAGTGGATGGGAAATAGGAAATGCACCCTACGGATCACTTCTGTGGCTCTGCTTGACAGGGGCACAGGAAATTAACTTTCTTGAGTGGCGTAAGCCAGGAAACCTTGTTGGCTAGGCTTACTTAGCCCCTTGGGCTGATAGCCTAGTACCTACCCATGAACCTATCTACATACACACACATATATATATATATATATATATATATATATATATATATATAGTTTACTATCAAAAGCTAGAAATACAGTTAATCGAACATCAGTTGAAGGAAAATACAGTTTCAAAGATGTACAATGCCAAACTGGAGTATTACAAAACTATAATGAAGAAAGTAAACCATTATTCGTTATTATGGGTTCAGTACTGTGAATGGAGAGCATGGTACAGTCAGGATCGAGATCTCAGAGTTGGAATATATATTTGCAGGGGGTGTTGGATGCACAGTCCCCTACATGGGGGATGCAGTGGGACTCCCCCCCTCCCCGCAAAACAGTAAAAACTTGTGCTATAGAAGTAAAATTCTCACAGCATGTTAAACTGAATAGCCTGGGTGTCTGACACCTTCTGCTGTGTCAAATAACATCAAATGTGGACACCAGAGAAAGGAAATTTGCATTGTAGCTGTAAAAACATTTTTGTTTTTGATATTTTATTTTGTTGTATTAAACAGATGAAGAAGTGTCATTCTTTGGTTTTCATGGTAATCCAATATATATATATATATATATATATATATATATATATATATATATATATATTTATATATAATATATATATCTATGGGAACACTTTATAAGCTCGAAATACTGAAATCTTGAATTTCAGTATCTCGAGTTCATAAAGTGGAAGGATCGGAAGATCCCAACCACAGAAGCACAAAATGTAAAATCTCGAATGCGGGAGATTTTGAATTAGCGGTTCTGGTGTTGTGATGTGTTTGTGGATTCAAGTAAGTGTTTATGTTTAAGGGTGTTGGGTGGGGGCTGTAGTGTGTGTTAGTGTGCATTGTTACTGTGATGTGTGTGTGTGTGTGAGAGGAATGTAGTTTGTGTGGTGGTGTTTTGTGTGTGTGTGTGTATGTAGTGCGACCTTGGAGTTAGAATATTTAAGTAGGGGGGTGTGGGGGTGTAGGGAGGCTTGCCCCCTGCATATAATAAGGGTAGGTGTGTGTGTGTGTGTGTGTGTGTGTGTGTGTGTGTGTGTGTGTGTGTGTGTGTGTGTGTGTGTGTGTGTTTGTGTTGTAATGGTGTGTGCAAGAGTTGGGAGTTTGACTTTCGCAGTTTTGCAGTTTCGGGATTTAGGGCTTTGTGATTGTAAGGTTTCAGGTATTTCGATTATCTACTTTATGAGCACAAGATCCTGTAATTCAAGATTACAGCATTTCGAGCTTATAAAGTGAACCCATATATATATATATAGATATATATATATATATATATATATATATATATATATATATATATATATACATGCAGCGCCCGCACACACACACACACACACACACACACACACACACACATATATATATATATATATATATATATATATATATATATATATATATATATATGTATATATATCTGTATATAATCATAAGAATTATAAGTAAAGTTAGTCATGAGGCCATTTACAACTTGCTGTTGCCTACCATTACAGTGTACCACCAGTTTCCTACAGGGTGTAGCACATCAGAATTTGGATACATTTTCAGCTGCTTGTCCAGACATCATAGATGGTTTCAAAAGATGCTAAGGTGTTACTCTGTTTAACATGTAAGTGGAATTTATTCCAGAAAAGAGATAATCAATAAATAATGAATTTGTCCTTTGGTTATGTTTAATTTATATGTTGATGGAACTTTAAGTCTATAGATGTAGTGTTAGCACAGCTGTTGGTCTTAAGGTGATGCAAATGGCCCAAGGATATTGAATCCTTAATGGAGAGGAATGCAAGACACAGATCACCATGTAAAAACTTACAGGATATAGAGTAGAGAAGAAGGCTTTACGTCTGTCTTGGTACCCTGGGGTCTTTGAACCAATAAGCTTTTAGTCAAAGAACTGATTGGGCCTTTCTACATGGGCTGTGTCTGGGCAGGAACATACCTAAGGGGGCATTGTACTCAATGATCAGTTAAATAATTGTTCTAATTAAACCTGAGGATAGAAGGATAATATCTTTCAACTTGGGTGACTTCCTTTATTTATTAATTGTTCTAAACAGAAGGGTTTTCTAACTACTGATGATACATGGGGTGGAAGGAGAGTGAGACACCATCCAAGGTTTCAAAATCTCTGATTGCTGTATCAGTCTGGATTGGGATGCTGGGCAAGTTAAAGGCTTGAGCTGAAAATTGTTTTCCAAAAGCTACAATGCTACAAATTTTTACATTTAGCTTTAGCTCTGTTCAGTAGATCATTGCTTTGAGCAGTTATTTCTTATTACAAGGCCACCATACCAAGGAGTGATTTAACAGCTGCTCCCAGTTTGCACTCATCAGCAAAATTCATTAACCATAGGTGCCAGAGGTACACCCCTAGTATTTTTTTTTTGCTTTCAAGGTAATATATATATGTATGGGTCCCTATGACTTCGTCGACAGTTCATTTCGTCGACAGTTCATTTAATCGACAAGCATTTTAGGTGGGGGCTTCGCCCCCCACACCCCCCAATGTGGGGGGCTGTGCCCCCCACACCCCCCCTAGCTATATATATCAACTCCAGGGTCACACAACATTGGGGAAGGGGGCAAATGCTTGTCGATGAAATGAACTGTCAACGAAATAAACTGTCGATCAAATGAACTGTCGACGAAGTCATAGGAAGCCATATATATATATATATATATATATATATATATATACATGTATACCAACTCTGAGATTGCATTACAGTGGGCAAAAGGGAAATGCTGCAGTGATGGCTAAGTGCTGCCTAACCCAATGACTACAGTGTCTTACATACCGAGAGACACAAAGTCCTAAAATATCTAGATTTGCAGGTAGAAATGAAGGTAATGTGGAAGAAGGATGCCCAGACAGTTGCAATAGTAGTAGGAGCAACTGGTCTTATAAAAAATAATTTACAATCATACTTAAATGTTACTTAGATATGTTATCAAAAACTTAGAAATGAGACAAAAAGCAGTTCTCCTAGATAAAAATAATTATTTCCTCCAGCTATAAAACAAGCATCAAAACAACCCCAAGAAATTCTTGGCAGGAATAAATAAACTACTCCACCCTTGCAGACCCCCTCACCCTACCTGCAGCCTCCACTAGTGAAATCACAAATATACCAGACATGTTTAAAAAATACTTCATAGAAACTATTTCTAATCTTGTTCAAAAACAGCCCACATCCACCACCACTAATTACCCAGAACTTGTAGATAGACCCAAAACAACATTCCAATTTCAACCCATCCCTACCAACTATGTCAAAAGGTTGCTATCCAAACTTAAACCTACTACACTAGCAGCTGATGGGATACCTGCTGAATAACTTCAGTTGGCTGCCAATGAACTTGCCTTCCCTAAATCCATACTAAACAGATCTATCTCAGAAACCTCAATACCACCCATCTGGAAGACCTCCTATATTATCACCCTCCATAAAGGCGGTACCTTCACCAAAGTCACCAACTATCACCCCATAGCCATCCTACCTCCACTAGCTAAAATACTTGAGAAATATATATACACCACCAGCTTATGCCATACCTGCTTAACAACCAACTTTTCTCTCCTACTCAACATGGATTTTGACCTTCTCATAGCACAGCCACTGCCCTACTCTCTTCCACAAACCTCATCAACCAAAACAAACACACAGGCAATCTAACTTCTGCCATATTCTTGGACCTATCAAAGGCCTTTGATATGGTCAACCATCTTAAACTAGTACATGCCCTTACTGACCTTGGCCTTAGTAACCAAGCATTATCTTGGTTTTAGAACTATCTATAAGGAGGACAACAAGAAGTTTGGTGGGACAACAACCTGTCCACACTGCTACCCATCACCACAGGAGTCCCGCAAGGTTCTATTTTAGGCCCCCTCCTATTCTCCATTTTCACCAGTAACCTCCACGGCATTGGTCAAGATGCAGCAGTTACACAATATGCTGATGACTCATCACTTGTCTGTTCAGCCAATGAACCTCAGAAACTCCTCTCTATAACCCAAAAGGCCGTCCATACCACTGAAAACTGGTTTCTTAACAAAAACCTAATCCTAAATCCCCCCCAAAAAAACAAACTGTTGCTATTTACACCTAACAAATCTACCACAATACCCAGCCCATTTAATACTGTGTCGAAGGATAGAACTGTCATCTCACCTGACACACACTAAATTGCTAGGACTGACCATTGATAATAACCTCAAATTTGATCAGTATATAAATCCAACCATTACAAATATCCACAAAAAATGGACAATATATATAAAAATAAACAATTTCTAACGCAACCTGCTAGGATAGTAATTGCTCAAACTCACCTCCTTTGCACACTATTTTATGCCTCAGCCATTCTCACCAACTTACTCAAAACTGAAACTGCCAAACTCAATGCCTGTTACAATCAAATTGCAAAATTTGCCACTGGTGCCCACTACCTAGCTCACCACTGCTATTCCCTAAAACAACTTGGCTGGCTTGAATTCCCTAATCTCCTAAACTGTCATCAACTTTCCTTTGCCCACAATCTCCGAATACTCCCAGACAAAACTCCAGCTCTGGCCATTCTGCTAGAACTACAAGCTAAAACTAGACAACTTCACTCTAGTGACAAAAAATTAATCAAGGTCACCAAGACCAACAACACATCAGGAGACTCCCTCTTCTCTAGCTACATAGGCAAAATTTGGAACAACCTACCTACTGCTATTACCTCAACAGGTTCAAAGGTTACATTTAAAAGAATCCTGAAAGAACACGTAAAGCACACATGGATATGCCCATGTCCCCCCTCATCCTTTCCCCTTACTCTTGCCCTATGAGTACAGCTTCATCACCAAAATAATGCAACTTCTCTAGCTTCCTTCCAGTTCCACCTCTAATTCTAACCCCTTAGTCAATACCCATATGTCACCGCTAGGACACTTTGTTATCTATCCACTACACTTTTCTCTTTACACCTCTACTCTTACTTTATACTTAAGCTACTTACACCTCCTGCTTTTCTTACTTAACCTGCTATCCAATTTCCCATTTCTGTCTCTTCTCCTACTACTACTATACTCCCTACTATGTCTAATCTTTGCTCTCTGTGTTGCTATACTGCCTACTGTGGCTAACTTGCTCACAACTCAACTGTACAAAGCAAAAAATGCAACCCCTACTAATAATGTTCACCATTATGTAATGCCTCAACCTAAAATTGTAAAAGATGTGTTCAGTCTGTGTAAATATGTTAAATCTTAAGCTTCAATGCTATGTTACTAGTCAATGTTAAGTCCGGTATGATATATGTAAATTTGAATGCTTCTGCATACACCTTATATTTTGCTTAAAATTTAACTATGGAGCTTTTCTCCCTGGGCCTCTGCTTAAAATGGACATGCATCCAGTTGGACTTTCCTGGTCAAGAATGTAAAATAAATAAATGTAACTCCATACGAATTGCAGAAGGAGTCATTACTAGTCCCATTGCGGGTGCTGAGAAGAGCACTCGTGGATAACATCCAAGACTGAAACAATACTAATTTCATAAACTTTAATCATACTTTGACTTAGGAACGGGGTCTATTCCCATCATGGAATTAGAAACCTAAAAGACTTGGAGAAATGAAAAAAGGGAGCAACCATCTGGTTAAAAACTCCTAGAATGACCCAGGTAAGCTAGAGCCTTCACTGTCTAATACCTCAAATCTCCTGTAGAGGAGGCCCATGAGATATATGTAAATGACCCTTTAAGATATACCTGTATTCAACTATGTGGCTTCTGAATGCATATGACTTTTCACTTTTTGCTTTTTATGTACACTCAGGCCTATGACTTTTAAAATCTTTTATTCTTTCAACTTCTGGAATTTTGATTGGAGACCAAAAGACAGGACTCTGTCAATTGAAGAATGATTGTAATATGAAACATGTTGCTTTTTCCTTAGCGTCTAGGTCTAGTGAAATTTGCCAGTGTCTTTTGGTTAGATCCAAAAAGGACAGAAAGATAGCGTTGCCCACATTTTTGGTCAGTTCATTCACTTGTGGAATGGGATACAAGTCACATTTGCATATGGAATTTAACTTTCCTGATATCATTGCAAAACCTTACAGACCTTACAGAGATGATCAATAGTCCTACTTGTTTTGTATGGGAAGGTCTCTGCCTTTTGTTTAAGAGTTTACACATACTGACAAAAGCCTACTGACTAAAGCCTTTGCTGCCCCAATAGTGCCCTTTTTAGGTAGTGTCCATCTAATGGGCATCCCAGCATAGCAAATTCACCTGACCCTAAATTGGACCACTTCAAGGTGGCCCTTCTCAATGTCGGGAGTCGCAATAACAAATTGCCCAATCTTCAGGTGTTTTTGCATCTGGAAGATGTCCATGTATGTTTAGATGCAGAAACTTAGAATAAATGCAAAGAGTGTGCTCTCTGCATTCTTGGGTTTTGCACCTATCATGCCTTCAGGCATAGTGTAAACTGTGCATGTGTCTCCTTATTTTGTCAGAGACCCCATAGATCCACAAACTTGAGCTCATAAAACTGCAGTTTACCATGGACAAGATAGTCTTCCAATTGATAGCTATAGAAACCTGTCATTGTCCACAGATAATCTGGTTAGATTCCTAGAAGTTTAAGAAGAAATTCCTAAAAGCAACAACTCGATAATCCAATACAAATTAAATTACAATGTCTTAAGATGGACGCACCTATGTCTCTAACACAGAGTATGCCCAGAGATTTTGAATTCGATAAACAGGAATTCTATGAATCAAATAGTCAGTGAACCCACTAGAGGCCAAATATTATTGATCTCATCTTCACAAACATTGTCGCTTTCTGTTCCAATACCCTAGTCTCTCCTTCATCAGTTGAGTAAGACCATAAACTCATCACATTTATTCTCAGAATCACCATACCCCCATATAACCAGTGTCTCTGTATTTAAGGACTTCAGAAGAAGAAGCTTTGTACAACTATACAATGAAATCTATAAATATACTAATGACATAACCATTACTGGCCCCAACACAGCAGCCAACTTCACTAAGGAGCTTTATGTTCACTTAGAGAAATGCATAGAAAAGAGCTCTATTTTAAATTACAGTCAAAATAGCTGGAATTCATCGCAGTGAATCATAAAGCCATATTCCAATTTTAACCAACAATCAATAAGGACTCTAGTCAGGGCCCCAGTAAGGAAATGGTTGCTCAATATAGGCACTTTGTATATCTTGTAGTATTGGGCTCAAATAAACAGAGCATCATTTTAAAGTACATTCACAGCAACCAGTTTAAATCCACTGCACTGTATATAGCTCATAGTGGCTGGCTCAAAAGAATAGATTTCCGTTCTAAATCACAGACACCATAGCTGAAATTTGTATCAGTGAATCACAAAGCTGTATTCTGATTGTTAAACAATAATCATTAAGGACTCCAGTAAGAGTGCCAATAAGGAAATTGCTTCTCAATATTGGCACTTTCTATATCTCATAGTAACAAACCTGAATCAACAGAGCACTATTTTAAATTACAGTCACAGTAACAAGTTTAAATCCACAGCACTTCTGTGCAAATGCTAAACACTTCATAAAAATTATTAAACTTTAGCCACTATGTTCTTCACATGGTAGCAGATTAAATCAAAAACATTATCACTGACTGTAGTACTGGAGTATGACCAAGGCAGATGGTTCCTTAATTAAAAAAATGCACTTTACTTGAACGCAATAAGACAAAAAGCTAAGCACTTTCATCCATAAATCATCATGACTTCTTCAGAGTTTAAAACAAAATGACACAATTTCCTTTTAAAACAATCCTTGACCAATCACATCTTATCCGTTAAAACAAATTAAACCCTATTGGTTGAGACAATGGAATACTATAGAGCAAAAAACTAATCAACTTTGTGTAATCATTTTAGTTAATATACCTTAACATTGTTTCTATGCAAGAAAAAAATATAAAAACTTCATATCGCTAATAAATAATAAATGAATAAATATTTTGTCATAAAATACATTCAACTACCAAACCAATACCTTGAATAAATATGTATATGAAGAAAAATACTGCCTATAGTGGGACATTCATATGGTACATGATGATGTTAGTTAAAATTTCAGTGTCAATAAAACACTACAGCATTAAGAATATCTCTATAAGGTTCAATAAAACCTATAAGCAGTTATTTTACTAAATTAGTATTTAATAAATAAATAAATAAATAAATAAGCTAGTTTAAAATGTTTGCCCTGTACTTTAAAATACTAATAATGGGTACTGAGTGATTTAGCCCAGGAGACTGTCAGGCATTTAGCTGCAATTGCGAAATTAAGTCTCTTATTTCAAGTTTGTTATCTTCATCACCCCCCCCCCCCCAGGCAGTTCTAAAGACTCAGTCAATAACAAAGAATCTAAATTTCTTAAAATTCAAGAAACACTAGTGTGCCTAAATACGGCATTGATTGAATTGCATTTTTAATATGATATAAATGTTCTCTTATTCGATCATTTAACTTGCAGATCATTTTACCAACATAAAATGCTTAGCAGTTTTCACATGTAACAACATAAATCACATAATTTGTGTTGCAGTCACAATTACCCGGACAGGATATTGCACAAGGGCAATTTTCTATAACTAAATATGGACCCTTGTGTGTGCATCTACACCACCTACATCTTTCACATTTTATCATGTGATACCTTCAGCTAGTGTTAACCCTACCAGAACCTCTTTCCAATAGTTCCATCATATTTGAGCCACTGGTGTGCACAGCCATGGGTTGTTCACCCATCATTTGTTTCATTTTTCTAGTAAAAACATCATTCCATAATTGTTTAAATACATACATATAAATCCTAATTTCTTGGTTGAACTGCACTACAAAAAATATAGCCTGCTTGCAAGTCAAAGGATCGAATAAGAGAACATTTAGATGTTCCATGTTCAGTATCCATTATGCCTATTTTAAAGGGTAGGACAAACATTTTAAACTAGCTTATTTATTTATTTATTTAATGCTAATTAATTTGGTAAAAATTACCTAAAAGTTGTATTGAACCTTATAGAAGATGTTCTTAATGCTGTAGTATGTTATTGACTTTGAGATTTTACCTAACATCATTGTGCACTGTATGAATCTTCCACTATAGGCAGTGCAATGTTGCTGTTACATACTTTATCATTTTTAAGGTACTTATTTATTCAGGATATTGGTTCTGTAGTTGAATGCATTTTATGACAAAATATTTATTAATTTATAATTTATTAGTGATATTTCATTTTTATAGTTTTTTTTTTGTTGTGAAAAAATGTTAAGGTATTATATTAACTAAAATGATTATATAAAGTTGATTGTTTTTTTTTTTTTTTTTTTTTTTTTGCTCTATAGATTGAGGTATGTGGCAAAGGTCATACTACTGAGTCACTGTGCTGCCTTATTATGCTTTTTATTGATTTCTTATCGGATAAGACCTGTTATACAAAAGTGCTTTATTTCTGTGGCTACTCAAGAACAGCTCTTTTGTTGAAAGATTTGTTCAGTGTCATATAGTATTGTATTAAAAAACTGAAGAAACAAAACCTAGGACTACAAAATAAAGCTCACTGACCATTCTTAGAATTAAGTCTGTGTCATAGTACAAAGCAATATTTCAATAATAAACCGTGAAATGAATTTACTTGATATTAAAGTAAATTAGATGTTTATTATGTATGAAAGTTCAATTGAAATCTTGCATTTCTGCTTTAAGTGAATATTTCTTTGTATACTGAACATTAGAAAAGTAGTCAGTTTCTAAAACAATTTGCACAAAGGACAAAATTCTACATCAGCTGCAATAAATGTGATTCCATGGAATATGTTGTGATATTGCCTGAACAGCAGTGAACATGAAGTGAATATGACAATATCTAATATGGAAATCTGGTCAAAGGCATCATACTTGTGATTCCAAAATTAATTGCATTCCAATATTCTTTTTTTAAAAATCTTTTTATTTTATTTTCTTATAGATAAACAATACAAACCACAGAAGGAAACTGTACAAACATCAACAAAAACTATCTACAACTATACATTGCCCAAATCAATAACAGTATATACAACAGATACTGAATTAAGGAGATATAATATGAGACCATATGATATAATATGAAAAGCGTTTCAGGTTAATAGACAATCAAAGACTACATTCCAAAAATTTTCAGAGCAGAACTTGTGATTACCTTTATAAAAGAGATATTTTTGTGCCTTAATATGTCTAATTACCAATTCCTTTAGACCTTCTCATGTTAGTGCGGCTTGGCACTTCCAATGCAAAGAAATATAATATTTGATAAATATGACAATTGAAATCACCACTTTGAGCTGAGCTTTAGGAATATTATCAGGAAGGATATGTAATAAAGCAAATTGCCAAGAAAGTGTTGATTTTTCGTATCCCATTTTCTCCAGAATAACTTTAAGGGCACACCATAGTCTGTACACACATTTGCAACTCCAGAAAATGTGATATATATCAGCTACTTGATCCTTACAAAATGGACACAGAGACGACGAGTTGGGATGAATTTTATTAATAATTGCTGGTGTTAAATACGCATTGTTGGTGATCATGAGTTGCGTATGAAATAAATTTTTAAAAGGGATAGATTTAATACTTGATTTGAAAGCCTCTTTAATTTGTGTGGGAGTTATATTCGGGTCCTTATCCAACCAGAATTTAGAAAATACTGGCAAATTGTTAGATCTAAAAGAGATTAAGAACTTGTAGACATTCAAAGTCATTTTCTTTTTTAGCAGAAGAAGTTTCCAAATAACCTTGGCAATTTCGATATTTTCTCTAGATAGGTCTGGATGGTCATAATATGGATTCAATAATTCAAAGATCTGTCTAGTTATTAAAGTATACTTATTGGATAGATTAAAGGTTTGCCTGATCTCAGATAATTTCAGATGTTTAACTAAAAAGAAGTCTGCCATGCACTTATCCTTAATAAGGGGGAAATTGTCCAGATTTATCATGTTACCACTTAGAGTTAAATTGGGAATTAGATGTAATGGTTGGAGGGAAATGAACACCTGCAAAAGTTTTAGAGAAGACAATAGTTTATGAAATCTGATAACGTTATATTTGAGGCCATAGATGATTTTATATTTGTCAAGACTAACTTTGCTCAAGAAAGGTAAGGCGGATGGATTAAAGTTAAGGGATCTAATATAATTGAAGTAAAGTAATACCCAGTTAGGGTGCCAGGCATCCGAGGTATTAATATAATTTGCTATCTTAATAATTCTACTACTTTGAATAATATCATAATATAGTTTGAAGTCAGGAAGAGAAATGCCACCCAATACCTTCGGGTAAGTAAGTTTAGAGTACGAAATTCTCACTGATTTAGGAGACCAAATAAACTTAGAGAAGGTTGAGTGTAATTTATTGAAAAAGTATAAAGGGATAATTGTATTAGTCGAGTTGAAAATATACAAGAAGCTGGGAAGGATATTCATTTTTATAATAGTTGATCGTGCCAGAAAGGGAAGCTTAAGTTGAGTCCATCTCTTTAAATCCCATTGCACCTCCTTCCAAAGAGAAGAAATGTTCTCCTGATACAAAATAGATTGATCAGTTGAGAAAGTTACCCCCCAGGTAACGAAGATTAGAATTAACAGGAATAACATCAGAAGAAAAATTTAGGGGGTATGGTGATGTGATATTGACCGGAAAAATTTGAGATTTGTTTTTGTTAACCTTGTAGTTGGCAAATTTAGAGAAGATATTAATGGATTTCATGATTTTCTCTAAGTCTGAATTTGGTAAAGAGAGGTAAATATTTAGATCATCCGCAAATGCCGAGAGGGGGATACTAGTTCTAAATAGCTTGGAGATGATCTGATGTGTTTTTTGTTTAATAAGAAGGAAGAGAGGCTCTATATATAGATTAAATAATAAAGGAGAGAGAGGGCAACCTTGTCTCGTACCATTAATTATGTTAATCCTCTCAGATATAACATTATTAATATGTAGTGTTGTATAGGCTTTGTGGTAAATGGTATCAATACATTTTGTGAACGAGGTAGGAATGTTAAATAGTGGTAGAATAGAGAGTAAAAATTTCATACTCATTCTGTCGAAGGCCTTAGCAGCATCTATTGCTAGAGTGTACAGGGGGTACCTAGCTAAAGACGAGAAAGTTATCATAGCTTCTAAAGCTAGAGTATGATCCGAGGTCTGTCTATTTCTAATGAAGCGCGATTGTTCTTTAGAGACTATACTAGGTAGCAGTACTTTAAGTCTATTGGCAAAAATTTGGGCCAAGATCTTTAAGTCTACATTAATAATGGATATGGGTCTAAAATTTTCCGGTTTGGTAGAGTCTGTTTTACCTTTAGGGATAAGAATAGTCTTAGATGCATTGAAATGGGGATCACTTATACTCTGGTGGAGAATATGATTATAGATCAAATATAAAGCCTGTGAGAACTTGTTGGGATATAATTTGTAGAATTCTGCTGTGAACCCATCAGGACCCGGGGCCTTATTCTATTTTAAGTTATTGATCACATCCAGTACTTCCTGATAAGTAATTTCTTTATCTAACAAGTGAAATTGATCCAAATTTAGTTTTGGGAAAGATAATTCTTTAAGGGTATCATATAACTCGAAAAAATCGATAGGGTCATTAGGTGAGCTATAAAGCTCAGTGTAAATTTTTTGAAAGATTTTTATAATATCCTGTGTATCATGGTAGAGTTTGTCTTGATAAGAGATTTGGGAGAAAATGTGTGATGGCTTATTCTGATTAATTAGTCTGGCCAAGAACCTAGACGGGCATTGAGCCCAATCAGAATACTTGGCCAGCATTTTGGTTTCATGAACTGATAAATGATCTGCCTGTAGAGATAAATAATCTTTCTGCAACTTGACTAACTGTGATTCTATTTTGCTATCATATTTGATCTGCAGTTTGTTCTCCCAATCTGATATATTCTCCTGCTCATTTCAGACTCCCTTTTAAGATATAGTTCTTGAAGTAAGAGGCTTTATTTATCAGAATGCCCCTAATTACCACCTTTGTGGAGGCCCATAATATATCTATAGGAATATCCTGCTCTTTTGATGCTTGTATAAATTGGTTTAAGTTATCTTGTATAATCAAAGCTATTCCTTCTTTTTGAAGAAGATTAGGATTAAGTCTCCACCACAATGGACTATTTCTACTGTTACCCCTCTGATTGTAATCTAGGGAGAGGGATAACTTCGAGTGGTCAGATAAATTTCTGTTATCAATATGTAGTTCTATTTGGTAGTTAGCCAGGACCGAAGAAAGAAGAAAGAAATCAATTCTGGACCAACTCTTATGGCAATTGGAGAAAAAAGTGAAGTTAACTCTATTAGTGGGGTTTCTGTGTGATACAAATGGGTCAAGCAAATTGAAATCTTACTTGAGTTCAGCTAATACCGATACAGCTAGTTTATTATAATTTGAATTACCATTCGACCTATCTGTAGTGGGGTTCTGAACGGAGTTCCAATCTCCTCCTATAATAAAATAGTGGTTGGGGAAGGAGGAAAGAATGTTGTAAATAATCATATAGAAATTTTGTTGGTTAGCACAAGGAGAGTAGATATTCAAGAATACAATGGGCTTATCAATGTGGGATAGTTTGGTAGTAAATAAACACCATCTGCCGTCCTTATCAGATTCACATTTAATAATATCAAAAGGGAATTTTTTCTTTATTATTATGGCAACCCCTGCACTATTCGACTTAACTCCAGAGTCAATAATCTTTCTCACCCACAGCCTCCTTTTTTCGTGCTCCCATTGGCAGCTGAGCAAATGTGTTTCCTGAACTAAAATTATATCAGCTTTTTATTTAAAGCACATGTGCAAGAAGAGCCTCCTCTTTTTGATCAGCTGTAATCCCTTAATATTCCAAGAATCACATATAATCATGCAGCAACCTATTCAGTGGGGAATAATATGTGTGGTATGGAAGTATGAAAAGGAAGAAAAAGACATGGGAAATATATCTCATAACCTGAAACTTATAAACTTCTATTAGTAGAATATGGGCAAAAAACGCTAAAATAAAAGACCCTTCCTGCCTAATAACCGAGCATAAACCCCTCTCCAAAGGCCCGGAAGGGAAAGGGATTTATGGGAACTTTGATTTAAGAAACCTAACATAAGGGTAAATCAAAGAACCTCCCCTCACCTGAGGGAAGTATGGGCCCCCAAACGATCCCCTAATCACCCTTAGGTCTAGACCGCTTATCCTCCCCATCAGGGTTAGGATTTCAAACCCAGCTCAGCATTTAAGAATTTGAACTGTGAAACAAATAGAGCATAAATCATTCAAAAATAACAATTGCATAATTAAAAATGACACATGTTAATAAGACAAAATACTATTTCTCATAAAGGCAATGAAAACAATCAGCTATGAGAGAAAAATGAGATTAGAACTATAGCCTAATCCAAATGTCTAAGACTGCAAAAGGACAATAAAATATTTATACGAACCAGAAACCTCACAAAGTGTTATGTCACGAGACATACCTTAAGCTTATAATCCCCAAAATTTCCCATTAGCATAAAGAGGAACCATATATGCACTGAGTGACTGATCTTGGGACAGTTCGAGGTTAATCTAAACAATATAATCAGTGCTAAAAAAGCAACAACGATGATAATGATTTATAACTGGAGAGAATACCCCACCAATAAGACCCCCATAAATGGACCAAGCAACTCATGACACCTAGCTATAAGGTACACAGTGAAAAAACATAAATGAGTGAGCATTCCTATAGAACATAAAATATACCAATGCTGAGACCTTATCCAAACCAATCCCCCACTAGTACCTGTATATCTATTCCCAGCACGCTAATAAACGTGAAAATATAGGAATGCATTACTTTTAGCATCCAAATAAATAGGCACACTGTAAGCCCCAAACTTAATGACGGCCTCCTCACCGAGTTTTCAGCTTTACAGTTACTACAAAAAATTATAATCAACACTATTAGATGCTAGATTAAAGTTGGAACACAACAATAATATTAGGAAATTATTCTACTGAATTCTTATTATATTAGATGAGAGTAACGTTTGTAGAATGATGTGATATTCAAAACATTCCTATAACATAAACATTATAAGAAGACACTTATGGCTTTAACTACTTAAGAGAATGCATGTTCAATACCCTCCACAATGTATTTAAACTAGCAGGAAACCCAGGGACTGATTATGCAGTGATTCAAACAAGAAGAAAAAACGGTCTCAATAACACAATTTAAGAATTAGGAAACATTTTCCAAACAAGATGTTAAATGTTCTGTCTTGTTTGATATATCAAACAGCAGTAACACCTGACAAAATACTACAGAAAATATTTCAAACTGTAGTGCAACCTTGTTTCATGCTTCACCTATTTAGCATATAAGTACATATAAAAGCAGTTGTCTTTACAATTCTTCATCAAAAAATTAATTCTACAGTATTTGCTCAGAGAGTAAAAAATAAAAATGAGTACATCTGTCATGACATTTCAGAGACCTAAAGCATTACAACACCTCCAAGTACTGATATGTAATCCTGCACACTGACATTTCTCTAACATTTGACAAGGAACTAAAGACCTGACATCTGTAACTCCATTATAAACAAATACAATGCCTGATAAATACAGATTAACAAGGTGTTAAAATGTTACACATTTCTTAATGTAGTATACTACTAAAATAAACTAACACTATACCATATTAACAGAACAGGAAAATGGATCACCTTTAAGGAAATTAAGAGAAGGTGTCTGGATTCCTGAATGGTACTTTCCACTGACCACAAGTGCTATATGACTGGCATTGCCCTAAAACAGGAATTTATGATTGAGTCTTCTTATATCCTGACCTTAGATATTGGGGGGCGGGGTGGATTAACACATTTATTTAATGACCTGTACTCATCTCTTATCTGAGAGCCTTATGCTGTAACATTTTGCAGCTCCAGATGGCTTCTATCACAATAATCTAAGTTTCAGTTAGATAACGTGACAGGGATTGAAACAAAATGGGAATTTTTAACACTACTTCACTGTTTTCAGGAAGCTGAATATCTGTAGCCATCATTTTAATTAGCTGATTATGCAAATACAGTGTACTGCTTAAATGGATGGAGTCCAAAGATAGATTTATAGCCCTCCTGTTCATTTGGATTAGCTACACTCGGTAGTTTACTTGTAGATGTTGGCTTTTTTTTTTTTTTTTTGTATCATGCGTGAATAACTTCTTCACCCAAGTAACATGATGCCGATCTGTTCCCCCTCACATACACACACACACACACACACACACACACACACACACACACACACACACACACACACACACACACACACACACACACACACACACTCTGATGCACACACATAAACTCTGAAACACACGCGCACACACACACACACACACACACACACACTCTGGCACACATATGCACACACACACACACACACACACACACACACACACACACACACACACACACACACACACACACACACACACACACACACACACACACACACACACACACACACACACACACACACACATGCTGACACACCTATGCACACACACATGCACGCACACTGTGACACACATATGCACACATACACAAACACACACACACGCACAACCTTGCACAGTCAAGTCCAGCAGTAATCCATGTTCCCGACGATCGTTTGAAGCCATTAAATAAAAACAAAAAAGGGAAACAGTCTTAACAGACTGCGTGCATCTTGCTTTCGAAATTATTTAAAAGGGCAACCCCCATTCAATACTGATTAACAGATTTCTGAGCGGAATCGCCGCTTTAAGAAATGAAAAAAGAACAAAAACTGCACAGCCAATCAGCGAAGATGAGCGTCATGATGTGACGTGTTTAGAGGTGACGATGAGCATTAGCATGATGGGAAATGAAGTTTTCTGAGGTCCAACCACCACGCTGAAGCAGGTCTTCATCCTGGGATTACAAAAATACCTTTTCTCATCGTCGGGAGCGTTAAATCACGGATCGGAGCACTACCATGTCATGGAAACCCATCGGAAATCAACCAGGACACAAAGGTAAGTTTAAAATAGCTTAACCAAGATCAGGACAAGCATTAAAAACTTTAGAGAACACTTCTTTGGCTTCTTTACTATTTTTAGCTTCGCATTTTGAATCTTGAAAATTAAATATTAAAGTGTTTGGGTATTTCATCTGGAATCTGATGCTTTTTTTGATGAGGAATCCACAGTAAGGTGATAATTTTCTTCTTTCCAGTTTGATAGGGGCTGGTAAATCTGGAGAGAAAGTAATTTTAGAATCTCTCCAAGTAATAGATTCCTTAGATCTGGCTGAAAGTAAGATTGAGGCAGCATGCTGGTAGTTTAAAATCTTCACATAAACATTCCTGGGATACTTATTTAATGTGTTGTCTACAACTTGTCTAAGTGCTCTGTGAGCTCTTTCTATTGATATTTGAGCAGTTAGAGCAGGATTCTCCAGTAAAAGGGAAAAAAATCTCAGTGATGCATTCTGGCAGAGAATTGTGTGGGATAGATTCCGGTATTCCTCTTATGATGATGTTATTTCTTCTTGATCTTTCCTCAAGATCTAATATTTTATCCTGTAAATCCTGAATAATAGAGCAATTGGAGTCAAAACCTTTTTGTAATTGGTCAATTTTTAGTTCATTGTTTGAAACCTTTAACTCAGTATCCGAAATTCTAGTTAACAATCTGTCTAGAGAGTCTCCGAAGGATTTAAATTGTGTGGAGAAACTTTGAATAGCCTCTTGGATAGGCTGTAGAGCTATTTTTAACTCTTCCATGTTATTAGCGTTGTTTTTATTTTTAGAAGAAGCAGAGTTCACTGATGTTTTAGACATGTCTTGTGGATGCTGTTGCTGTTTGCCTGTCCTGGCCCTTTTAGTATTAACTTTTTTTTCAGGAGAAGAGATCGCAGAAAACTTCGCTTTTGTAATTTGTAAGTCCATCAAATCAGATACATGAGACATACCAAGAGTATTTAGTTATTTTTTTCCCAAGTAATCCAAGTACTTAAAAGCTGAAATATTTGTTACAGATGGAATTTGCAGTACAGAGACAAACTGCACACCAGAAGCACATGTATGAGAGACAGCAGGAGGCCCGAACTAATCCAAGGTAATCTTCTATTTTTATACAAACAGAAGATTCAATCCAAGTAAAATACTAAGATAGAATGTTAACCTCCAATCAAAGGTACGATTTTTTTCCAAAGTAGAGTTGTTTTCTTCACAAAATGTTGGATTAAAAATGCTGAGGTTATGCAGAGCTGAGTTCCTACCCTGTTTACAGGACGGTAGCCACCTTGAACTCCTGCATTCCAATATTCTGATTCCAGAGCTTGTGACATACTTCCTGAGCATATTAGCTCAAGCTGGTATTTTTAAATACATTTTTTATTAATTTAACATATTTACAATATGTACACAGAAAGGAAGAAATTAAACTTCACATATTGTTATACAGTGATAGGAACACATTGAATCATTAAGGTAATCTCATATACAATTAACCCATCAAGAATCTTGGTGTTGCAATAGCAACATTTCAAAATTATTCCAACCACTAAAAGTCTTAATATGATATATAGATCTTATTCTCCTCACTTTTTCAGTTTTACATAGTATTGCTATTAAATTTAAAAATTCTTTGAACGTAGGAACTGAGGTTGATTTCAAATGTTTTGTAATAACCTTCCTAGCAACTGCCAAGAGTGCCCAAAACATGTTTTGCTCTTTTGCTTTTACAGATACAGGATGTGGAAGATTCATTAGTATCACTGATCTAGTTAAAGAACAATTTTCTAGTTAAAGAACAATTATCAGACCATAACCCCTTAAAAAACATACTTATCTCTTTCCAATAAACATTTGATTTTTTACATTTCATAAACATCTGTATCCAGTCAGCTTCTACATCTTAACTATATTTCCAACAAACTGAAGAAGTCATTTTACTAAACTTAGAGATAATATAGAGAGTACAGTAAATTGTCAGTTAACCGTAACTCAAGCAACCAGAACTCTCAAGCAACCAGAAAAAAAAAATAGAAGAAATACAGTACAATTTTCATGTGTTGCACTTTCTGCCCCCCCCCCCCGCAGAAACATACCTTACATTTTTAGAGTTTTAAAAAGGAAGATCGGAGTAAATTCCCTCATTCCCCAACCTAAGAATAAGTCAAACCAAACAAATAGTATAGGGTACAGTATTAGTCAGGCCTATTTTTAATAGTAACTCTAAAGCAACCAGAAACTACAGTTATCCGGCATCTATCAATCTCCATGGGTGCCAGTTAACCAAAAGTTTACTGTAACAAACATTCTATGTATATATTTCCACATAAAAACTTTCCAGTATAAACTTGAAGAAGTCTGACTAACTGATTTAAGTAACAAAGTTTTATTCTTACCATCTATTGAGTCACTCAATCTACTACTATCTAAAAAGTTCCAGAATTTTGCATCAGACACTATTATTATTATTATTATTATTATTATTATTATTATTATCCCTACTACTATTATTAGTTATAATTAACTTATATAGCTTGGACAAGCCTCCTTTGTATGTCAATCTACCTTTGATAACAGCATTCATATATTCATATGTTCATATAATGAGGAATCGTGTTCTGTTCATCTTCATTCATATTATCCATAAATTCATTTAATTTCTTACTGATGGATAATATTAACTGGTTAACAGAGTCATACATTTTATATTCTTTCATTAAATATTGTGGGGACTTAGCTTTCCTTCTTCAAAGCAATCAGACCATAATACTTATCCATTCCATTTTAGTAAATTCATTTTAACATTGTTCTTAAATCTAGAAGTATAAGCAATGGGAAAACACAAAAAAAAAATCCATTTTGATATGAATGGAATTTTACAAACATATTTCTTAATTGTTTTAAGAATTGATTTCATATATACATAGTCTAAAGATTGAAATTAATTTCCTTTTAAGTTAAATTTTTTTAACCAGATGAAAGGATTATTACATATTTCTAATGTATCCTCTTTAAGAAACTTATAAGAATTCAGTATAGTCTGCTCCTTGATGGTTTTCCATTGACTAGTGTAACTTGAGTCTGTCTAGAGTATAATAGAGTTAAAATTTGCAGCAATAGAGTAAGATTTGACATCTTGGGAGCTAATACCATCATGCTCCCATGATCCTTTATGAATTCTATAAGCAATTATTGGATTTTTAGGATACCATAAGAATGAAGCTATTTTTTTTCCCATTTTCTTTAAAGGTTTTTGTCAGGTACTAAAGCTATTGAATGCAACATCAAACATACATATTTCAAGCTTAACATGAAAATATTGAAACATATGTATTTACAAAGGAATTGTAATACCAAATGAGCAACAGGTGGGGTACAGTTTGTTATACTCTGATAATAGAGAACATCTTAACACAATAATTCTGAGCAAAGCCAAAAATAATGGAGGATCAAAGACCACAAATCAGGGTCTGATCTTAAATATTGCTCTTAGAAAGTTGATAGAATAACATATTGTGCACTGTCATGCATTTTCTGAAGTATATGATCTCTCATTCTCAAATGCCTAGCATTATTCTTCTTCTTGATTTGACAGAAAACCACACTTGTTTACATTGAATTACCCCAAAAAATATAAAGCTAAAATCTGAACATTCTGCAAAATTCTGAACAGTTCAGAAGCATGCAGCATCTGCCAGTAAGCAATCAGAGATGGCCCTTTACTTTGTGTAACTTAACCAGTCTTACTCTAAAACTGTATAATTTGCTTTCCTTTGCACTTCCTTATAGAAGTTTTACTTCTACTCCATGTGGTGACCACTCACATTCTTTATTTTTAATGTTTGTTTTTCTTTTTTCTTTTGCACTCACTAAACAGCAAAGGCACTGCTCAGTCTGTGTAAAATACTGGCGGCTGTTAGTCTTTTTTTCAGTCTGAGCTCCACAGCAGTTTGATATGTTGCCATGAAGTGGCAGACTCATTTTTCAGTATTCATTACCTGCAGATTAACACCCTGCTGGAAAACATTCTTTCTCCATTCAGGGGTGATCTATAAGTTGTCCATTCTCTAATCATTAACAAACATCTAACTTTACTTATTTCAATTAATATGTACAGCTAATATGCATAGTTAAAGTTAATAGCAATAAAGCATAATATATTAACATTTAAAATGCAAGCAAATTATATGTTACAACTAACTTCTCAGTATTAAATATTTCTATAGCTTTTGTCTTACCAATTCTTCACAGAGGTGTTATTTCTCACATATATAATAGAAAGTTATCTTCTTCTTTCACAGATATCAGTGATGAACTTTGACCTAGATTTTCTTCAGGCCAGCTCAAGGCAGAAGAATCCAGCATCCTGAAGAAATGGAACATTCATTTGTTCTCAAATTTACTTTCTAAGTGTCAGTTGTTTCATATATGACCTGTGAAAGGAATGTGTTACACAGGAACAAAGAAAACAAAATCACAAGCACTTTTAACACTTCTAATTAGCATATTACTTAGATATAACATTTAGTTATCCCAGTAATGCACATATAAAGTAAAATTGAACAAATAAAATACAATTCTTAACTTACATAGCTTTAAAGTGACCAGTTCTATATATGACAAGGTTATTTCAACTGTGATTCTAAAGGGCTGATTTACTTGGTAATTTGTAAAAAGTGTACTTCGTTTTACGTAGGTAAAACTGAGAGATCCCTGAAAAAGAGGATCTACGAACACATGTATGATGTCAAAAAATGTAAGGAAACGAATGCACTTTATAGGCATAGCAAGATTTGTAGAGAATATCAATTTTATTTTTTTATTTTGGACCAAGTAAAGGAGGACATCAGGGGAGGTCCATGGGAAGAGACTATAGGCTACAAAGAATTATGGTGGCAAGTAGCCTTAGAGGCCAATAGGACCCCTGGCTTGAATGAGTACATTTCCATCTTACCATTGTTAAAACTAAGGGCAGCTAGACTATAGTTACATGTTTTCATTTCTTAAAATGGCCAGCAGATGGTGTTAAACTGTGTTGAAAAAAATCTCACTCATTTTAAACATTGTTTTTTCTAATGCATTTTTTAAATAAACATAAAATGTTTTTAATTTTAAGTCACATAGGAATTTAATAATATTAATTATAGATAATATTATCTTGATTTTAACAATTTAATAGTATTTATATAAATTAAATTGTTTTATGGTTTTAAGAGGTAATATATATTAATGAGATATCAAAGTAATTTTAAGGAACACCTGATTTGTTAATTTGTAATTTTGCTTAGTGGGGATTGGTTTGTGAATTTTTAAATGTGTATAAAAGTAAGTATTGAGTATGGAACTTGTGTTTAATCTGATGAAGTCTTTACATAGACGAAAACGCGGATTTACTAATAAAGCGTTCATTTGGTGGAATACATTTTACTTTCTCCTTACTACTTCTTTATTTGAGTTTTATTGGTACTGTTTTGGGAAGTAAGCCGTTGGTTTATTCTATATATGACATTTTCTTACAGGAGGTATTGTTTAACATTTAGTAATGCACGTATTAAGTCTTTCACTGTAAATATAGTAAAACAGTAAAACTAACCCTTTATATTCCTCATCATGAAAAATGTTTTAGCTTAAAATATAAATATATACTTACATATGTTTTGAAGCTTGAAGTCCAGCACAAACTTTTTACCTAAGGGCCACATCTATTATTTCAGAAAATAATAGTCCTGCAATCAGAGAATAAGAGTCACTTGTTTTTAAGCTTTTGAGTTTTAGAATCAGTTTTCCAGGAATTCAGCTCACTCTGTGTTTTCAGGGATATACTGTTCCACTCCATTTCTTCAGCATTATTAAGGATTTTATTGTTGTTGTTAACAAAAGCGGATGCCTCCTCTAGTGTGTTAAATATGTTGGTTTCTTCAGAAAGGAATCATTTGATTTTTGCAGGAAACACCAAAGTGGCTTTAATATTGTTATTTTTCAGTACCTTGATCAGTGGTAAGCAGGATTTTAATTTACTCATTTTTTTACCGGAATAATAATTGTAAAAAAATAACTACATGTTCACCTATTTTAATAGGTGGGCTGGACCATGCTGCTTTTAATATTTGATATTTTTTTAAGATAGACATGAACTTAACTATAATTGAGAGTGTTGATGAGTTTTCCTACTTTGTAGGTGCTCTCAGGGACCTATGTGCTCTTTCAATTTCAAAAGATAAAATTTCAGGTAGATTTAATGTTTTATGTAGCTATGTTGTTAAGAAGTTTATTATATTGTTTCCCTCATACTTTCCAGGTATACTATACATTCTAATGTTATTTCATCTCAGTCTATTTTCTAAACCATTAGTTTTTTTTTTATGAGCCAGTTATTTTGTTTTAAAAGAAATTCAGTCTGAGACTCACATTTGGTTATTTTTCTTTCATGATCATTCAAAATCTCTTTCATACTGCTGATCTGTGCACCTTGTTGTTTCATAAGAATTTCAAAATATTCTGTTTTCTTGCTGGTCTCTTCTTTGAAACTTTCTAGTTTGGCATGCATGGATTTGTCCAAGACACACTATATATCTACGGAACTTTTTTTTTTGTTGCAGAGGTTCATCCTTAACCACAGGTAGTGAGCTAACAAGGACCCCAGAATCATCCATACTTACTCTCTGATCAGTACATGATAGCTAGATACCTGCTAGATAGAGAACTGGAGCAGGCAGTGTGCCAAATGTGTGCATCACATATGATATCTAGTAGCCTGTAAGGGGAAATCATCCCTCTTAGAACTAAATTAAATCTGCTGGTGGATTAAAGACATATGATCAATACATTAGTCATACTCTGGATCACCACTTTCAACATAATTGACAAGGTATAGACCATCATGTGTACCCCAGTGGTGAAACATAAGGTTTATAGAACTCTTGCTGAGCATTTTGTAGCCATGGGAGCTTTTTATAAAACAGTAAACTACTTCAGATTATTAGCTGCATCAGTTATAGCCATATTTTATCAAGATTTAATCTGGAGATAACTTTGACACATATGCCATTTAAAATGGATGGCACTCCATGCATTGTCAGGTGATATATACTGCAGATATCATAAGAAATATCTGTGCCAGATGCGTCTAATGGGTGACTATGAACTAGTTTGCTTGTCACAATCAATGCCAGATGCTTATTTCTATGTATACCTATCCCACCACAGAAAAAGCATCTGTGAGAACTATGTGCTGTAGAAGGTGATCTGAAATACTGGATTCATCATCATCACCCATAATGAATTCATAACAAGGAAGCACATAGCTATGACATGGGCAGTGTCATTGAGCATGACAGATGTGGCCCATCTGTTCCAGCAGATTCATGTGTCAATTTTGTGTGAACGTCTATCAGGACCACTAGACAATGGCACTGATTGAATCTAGCATCATTACATCTGTGTGGATGCCTAAGAAGCTCATGTGGTTCCTCAGCATGCATCACCTGTTGTGCTAGAGCTTGCTGCTCTCATGACTTTCCTCCGTCATAACTCATCTTTCCTATTGTTTATAGATTTTCATTATGGTTATTATCTTCCCACTTAATGCATACATCCCTCCACTGTGAAGCTCTTTCCACATCTATCAGCAGCATCCCATTACATGAGTAGTATCTTGTCTGACTACATCTATGTGCATCCTGGTACCCTATCTATCCCTTTTTTTCCTCCTTCTTCTTGTGCTAGTCTCGAAAACACTGCATTATTCTGATATTCAATCCAGAAAATAAGAAAAATGTGTCTGTTGTAAGTGAAATATTGCCATCCACATCCACATACCATTACACCATTATAGTTCTGCCTTTTCTGTGTTCCTCTGATTGTTTCACGATACCTCCATTATAGTATCCTGGGTCACCTTTTCTCCATCTAGTGTTTGCGTTGTAGAGTATGTCTCCTTCTCACCATAGCAGACACTATTTTAGGCTGATCATTATTAGTCTGTATGTGGTGTTTTGGACTAACATTTCATTAAAGCATATATGTATGTATGTATTTATAAATATTGGTTTCTTGGCAAATACTTGAGTATGCTTGTCTGTGCAGAATTTACTAATTTCTTGTTAACCTGTGTTTGTCTGAGTACTGTTTCTGCTACATGACTCTAGTGTTAGTGAAACTGGGATAAGACTTATGGAGAGAAACAAATGAATATAAAAATATGCTTTTAAGTGCATTTTGTTTTCTTTATGCAAGTGTAATCTCTTAGATATTACATATAAATAAGGGAGTGTTGGGTGCACTTCAGCTTGCTCCCTTGCAGATTTGTATTTATCTATTTATTATTTATATTGATTGTATTTCACTCACTTTTGATATGAGCATTTGCATCCTTATGTTAAACCGCTGTGCATTTGACACAGGAAAAATGTAGTCTTACAGAACCAAGGGAAAACATTTGTATATACACATGCAAGTGTAACTGTGTGAACACTTACACATACACACACACACACACACACACACACACACACACACACACACACACACACACACACACACACACACACACACACACACACACACACACACACACACATGTTCTTGTGGGGAGAGGGGATTGTATATTGCAATATACTGGTTTCATATGCAGAATTATTTCTTTGCCTTGCATCTGAAGAATGCCATAATAGTTTCTAACTCTCCCAAGGTCCTGAACAGTATAAAGTGTGTAACCAGAGAAAAAATGATCTGGTAAAATACATTTTATTTATATTTGGCCACTGTAATTTAACTCATTATATCTGGAACTGTTTGTGCAGTGTATGTCATAATGTCAGTAATGCAATGGGTAGCACACTCATCTTAGGTGCACAAGGCTGTGGGTTCTATTCCCACATCAGGTAGATGGATTGCTGACACTGCAGTACAGCATAATAAGGATGCTACACACCTGAGTGTGTTATCCTTCAAATGAAACATTAAACCAAGATCACATCTGCTTGAGATGATGGTAGCTCAGATGGATATAAAATATCCCATGGCAACTATTGAAATGAGTATCTGTTCCTTATTAATTAAAACAAATTATTTATATTATTAACATTATAAACAATATATACATTATTTACAATTGCTTACATCTGATATTCCAACATCATATAGCTTCATATATTTCAGTTACTTCTCCCACTCTTTTTTCTATCCCCAAAAATGTATCTTTTTCAAAGTTTCAGCCAATAGCCATTCCCCATTATACTTTAACTCATTTAATCTTTCATTCCATATGACCCACACACATAAAATAACTTATCAGTTTCTTTCACTTCCTTTGTTTTTTACTGTAGTATCCATATTCTATCATATTCATGTTTATCTTTTACAATTTTTGAATCATTCAATATACTAATTCCATATACTTTTTCCCACAATTCTCTCACTCTTGTACAATTCAAGAAAATATGTTCTGTCATCTCAGTCTCTCTACAATCATTACAAACCCTTTTATAAGGCATATTTGCTTTAACAGGTAGTTTACTTAACATTAACCTCCACATAAAGTCGTTACATTCATGCAGATTTTGTTCCATATAGGCCTTATTCTAATTGCTTTTCTTTGTTCATTATCCAAGTTTTTCCAAGGATAAATATAACCATACTCCCTCATAACATTTCCATACCAATCTTTCCTGTTCTTTTCTACATTTCTTTCTGTTTTTAATTTTCATAATAACACCTTGCTTTGATATTCTTTATTCTCATTATTAACATTGTCCTTCCATTTGTTTCTATGTTCAAATGTTCCCAGACATCTTTATATTTAATTTTCAATATATCATTTATTATACTCCTATTTTCTTATATTATTCCCCATACCACTTTATGCAAATTCAGCAAAGCTGCATAGACTATCATATTTATTAATCCTCATCCTCCTTCTTCTTCCTTCACATACAAACTCCTCTCTTCAGATGGTTTAGTCTTGAACTCCATATGAATGAAAATACAGTCAATAGCAATTCTTTTTCATACTTAAATGGAATCATGTATACACTTGCTAAATAGGTAATTTTACATCAATCTTTCCCGTTGTCTTTCCTTCTTCTTATTGACCCCAAATTGTAGTCATAGAATATCCATCTCTTCATCATTAAAGTGAATACCTTATAAGTCACCAAAAAAAAAAAATTCCTTTACTTTTATCCTTATTGATACTTAGACCAATCATATTCAAATACTTACTTAGTTTCTTAATTCCTTGTTCCTTATATTGCCAATTCTTAGTAATTAAAACTATATCATCTGCATAAGTAAACATAACTTGAACATATATTCCCTCAATTATTCTATAATTTGTCATTTTCAACTCTGTTCATTGCATTTACAATTACATTCATAGCTAATGCAAATAAGATACTACTTGCTGGACAACCTGGTCTTATCCCACATTCTATTCTCATTTCTTTACTTAACCCATCCATTAAAGATTATTTTTATAATATTAGTTTCATATACTGATCTTATAACTTTTATTGTTTTATTGCTTTTATTATAGTCTCTCAACGTACTCCATATTTCCTCATATTTATTTTTATTTATTTATTTGCAGTTTGTTAACTGGGAATGTCCATTGGGCCAAAAATGAGACCAGTTCCAATGGAGGCCCGGGGAGAAAAGATCCATATACAAATATTACGAAGCTAACATCAACAAAGTTATCAAGTACAATACCATTTTCAAAAACTAAAACACAGTAACATATAAGACAGAATAATAACATCTGAGCAAGGTGTTGTAACAAAGCACTGAATGAAATTAAAACGCAAGTATTTTAATTTTTACAGATTCCATCAACCTACCCACATCTTTCCCCTAATCTTTTCACTATTGTTCTCATAAATATTTTATAATCTGTTTTATTTAGTACTACTGGTCTCCATTTCCTAATATCTTCCTTCTTCATTTTTTCCATATAAATTTCATGGCCCCCCCATACATATATTTTTTTTATCTATCCCTTTTGCTAACCACTCATTCAATATTTCTGCAAAATATACCTTTTGCCGTTCGTTCATATTATAATATAATATAATATATTATAATACATATGATATTTAATTCCATCTTTTCCTGCATCTCTCCATATCTATATATTTTAATATTTCATCAAACTCTCCTACATTTATATTTTTTCCATAATCTCATTCTCTTCTCTACTTAACTTCTTTACCTTCCATGCTTGCCAGTCTTTTGTCTCTATCTTCTTAAATGTATTTTTACATGCTGTTCTATTACTTCAAACATTTTTCTTGTGTGTTCACTTTCTCTCCTTCATTATTTTCCAATTCTCTTATTCCTCTCTCATTTTCTGTCACCATATTACTCAAACACAGAGCCACTTCTTTTTTCCTTGTAAAAAGTACCTTTCCCAATATAATATTTTTTTATCATTTTTTGGTTCATTTCATATATTTTCTTTGCCTTTCCATAAAAAAATTATTATTTCTTAATATGTCTCTAAATACTGTCTGACTTATCAACCTATATTTCTAACTGTCTGACTTAGCTACCTATATTTCTTTTCTTTCTTTCTTTCTTTCTTTTAATTTCTTTCCATCATCTGGCATTCTAAAAAGCACTTTATATATTTTCTTTTAAAACTTAACCATCTATCAGTCCAGTGTCCAGTTTTCATAAAATATTCTCATTTCCGCATGATCTTCCCATAATCTATCCATTTCCTTTCTTTCTTCTTCATCTAAATCTTTTCATTCAACCTTTTAATATCTTTATCTATCCCTATCCTTATACATTCTTCCTTTTCCTTTACTTCTACCCATATAGCAAAATGATCTGAGAAACCTGTTTCCTTTGTTCCTAATTTTATAATTTTAAACTATCAGATATTATAAAATAATCAAGTTCTATTTTTTTCTAATTCCTTTTATAAGTCCAGTGTTTATTATCCTGGGTCTACTTCAGTAGATCAAACTACCATAACACCGAACTGCATATGATTGAGATGACAACACTGAACATTCACTTTAATGAACATTCAGAACATTAAAATTTTAACACAGAAAAACAGTAATTTGGCCACCATCACAAATAAAAGAAACCAGAGGAAATAAAACCCACCCACGTAGGGGGCTTTGACCCCCTCCAACCTCCCCCCAACTAAATATACCAATTCCAAGAAAGGGCAAAGTTCACCATGTTGGCCAAATGGCTCTTTTCCCATGTTAAAATTGCTATGTTCTGAATGTTCGTTAAAGCAAACGTTCAGTGTTGTCATCTCGAACATCTGCAGTTCAGTGTTACCGTAATTTGGTCTACAGAAGTAGATCCATTATTCCATATGTACAGCTTTCCACTTTTCATTATTTCATACACTATCTTATCATCATTCCCTTCTTTCCTTATTTTCCTTAAATCACAATTAAAATCTCCTACTAATATTATTTCCATATTCACTCCTGCATAGTTTAAGATTTTTTTAAACATTTCCTCTCTTCCTTTTTTGTGACATATGAATATAATGCAACAATTCTATACGTTTCTCTTCACCTTATATCTACTACTGCTATTCTACCTAACTCAGCTACAGTATAATCTAAAACCTTAACTATTTTATTACATATCACAGCAATTCCTGAACATGCATATTTCCCCAGGTTCCTATTGCGTGATCGCAGATGTATTTTGTCGAATGCGTCTTGATCAAACATAAAAGAATGAAACGGCAAAATAACGAAGCGGCTTTTCAGCAAATTCTTTCCCTGGGAAAGAATTTGCTCGGCTGCTTTCGTTACTTTGCAATTTTCAGCACTGTAGTGCAATCTCGGAGTTGGTATATTTAAGTAGGGGAGTGAAGCCCCCCCACATTATGCAATGTTTTAAAGTTTGTTTTTTTTTAATTTTGGAACAGTGATTTTTTTCCCCTTGGAAAAAAATTGCTGTTCTGAGGTTTCAACATTGTAAGCTTTCATGTACATGGGGTCGATTAATTATCATTTACTTTTGTAAACATGCAATAATATAATTTAGACCCTATTTCCCCATGTTCCATACAATTTTCCCAGGCATAAGTTTTCCATCTGCTTCCTTTCTACTTCTGTCAAGATTCTTGTATCTTTTAAAATAATTACATGCATATTGAGTAATATATACCATTCCACAACACCTAACCTTCTTTTAACTTGTTTTATACTGTTAACATTTATTGATAACACCCTCAGGTTCTTCCAGATTTATTATTTTCCATATTAGCCCTTATCTTATTTTTTATTATTTTCTTTCATAATCACATTCTTAAATTTTCTTTTTCTATCTTTCACCCTTCTCCCTATTAAACATTTTTACCTCTTACTATTTTATAAGTGCTATCTTCCTCTTCACTTGTCTCCAGTACTGATTGCTCATCTTCATTCTTTTATTTTCTTTGCCCATTATATTTTTATCTTCTCTTATATGATATTTTGTTTTTCATATTCATTCTCTACATTGTTTTTTATATCAAGCACATGGTTTTGCATCTGCTCTTCTTGCCCAACATGCAAGTATTCATCACAGTTAATTAAATCATGCCCCATTTAACACATGTTTTACACATAAATTTACATTTTTTCTTTCATGTCCCACTTCTCTACAAGCAACACATCTTCTTTTATCACAATCACTTATTAAATGATCATTTTTTCACAAAAAAGCAGGTTTTCGGCTGTCCCTTATATCTTACATATCCTCTGTTTCCTTCAACAATTATTACACTCAGAATATGCACAATATTATCATTTTCCATATTCAAACTTATACCACAATCTCATCCCCATTCCATAGACCTCTGTCATCATATACTTTCGTAATGTCCAACACTTCTTTATAAACAGTGTTTAAATAGTCTTTCAGTGCTTCCTTCTCTACTTCAGTTTGAAATCGTATAGGAATCCTCTTTTTTTTCCTCTATAAAATGTCTGCACTACATAAAGGTTCCAGAGATTACAGTCTTCTTTTTTCAAATTTCTCTAAAAAACATTCTATGTATTCCCCAATCTCAAATATAATGTCACAGCAAATTTCTCTATTAATGTGAATGAAAACTCTTTCCTCATTGGGTGATATTCCCAAGGGTGCAATAACTGTTTTCCATATTTCTAGCTCTTTTTCCTTCTTAATGCCGAGCCATGCAATTAACTTCTTCTTCAGGATCTCTTTTCTTCCTTCTCTTTCTCTTAATTGCTTTTTTCCCTCTTTCACCATTAATCCATACAACTTTCTTTCTTCTAAAATTTAGCTCACCTCCTCTTCTTGAATCTTCCATAATCTTACTCCATGATGCTGCCTCTTCATTTTCTGGTTCACTCTCCATAATCGTTTTTTTCAGATAATCATCCTGCAACCTTTTCGATGAAGGGTTGCAACTGCACACTCTGACTTGGACCCAGAGAACAGACCTTTTTGAAATACGTACTCCATACCTTGCAAAGGTTTGATTACCTACACATCGGTATTCTCCTTTACTCCACATACCTCCTTCTTCACCAACTCATCCAATCTCTCATCATGACCTCACCACTCGAATGATAGCTCTCTGATTCCACTTCCTTCTGCACACATTCCTCTTCTTTTCCACTACCTGACATTCATGCTACCTCCATCTTCCTTCCAGTTTCTCAGAGCCGCATCCACACCCAGAACAGAAACCGGAAGTGTAACAGCCAAGCAGCATCTCCATACTCTTTGAAAGAGTAGGCAAAGTTCCCTGATGCCCTGGCCAAATTTCCCCATAGAATAAATACCACTTTTGGTCTCTTCTGAAAAGAAGCCAGCAGTGTGGTGGGACTAACCTGGTCAACAAAGGATAAATGAAATTATGTAAATAACACATTCTTGGAGCTTTGTTTAGGTGATTTGTAGATTTCGATTATGTATTAAATATGTCTGTTCTTCCATTAATTAGATTTTTTTGTTGGAGACTGAATACAGATTTTAGCACACTATTGGGATGTTCTGTCTGCCCTCCTCCCATCTTCTGTTGTAAATGGAGCATCTACTATCAATTCATTTAAAAACATTTGAACATATTTATGGGGAAAAACAAAACATCAATAGGAGAAGACTTGTATGCATGTATTCCGCAACATTTTCTCCTGAAGATGAAATGAATATAACATTAAAAATATGCTCTGTTGAATATTTATCATATTTTGCTGTGTTTCACAGAGCTGTGTACAGCTGTGTTCGTTGAATTTCATGTTTCTACTGCTGCCGTACCAAGTTGGAATCTGGTGCAATGATCTCAATCTGGCATTTAACTCAATATTTGCAAAGAATGTTTGTCCATGTTTAAACCGCAGTATACATGATTATTTAATGGAACTCAAATCAGCATTCTGGCCAAATCTGGATTAACTCATAGCCCTATACTAGGGAGGCACACCAAATGTAACACATGACATTTTCTGGCAAGCTGCAACAGCTGCTTATGAGAATTTAGAATCAGACGTTATTAAATGCACATTATACTAGCACTAGGAAAGTAAGCATTTTAACATTTATTAATATATGCTGCACTATTAGGCAACCTAATGTTCAGAGCTAGAATTATTGCTCAAATTTCCCAGTAACTGATTATTCTGAATCAATGAGTGAACATATGACAAGCAAAGAGGGCATTAACCTCTTGGTCAGAATCATTGAGAACTCAGGGTTAATTTACAGAGTACAGACCAGAGCTCACATCATTTGACTTCACATCAGTTTGTTTTTATTCTGCTAGTTAGAAAAGCATTAAATAAAATATCAGCATAAATTTAGATCAATGCGTAAAGCACTGTATGGTTTTACAATTGCTTTATTCCTTGAAATGGAAATTTCATTGCATGTTCTCATTTGTATTACTCTTTCAAAAAGTCATTAAATAAAGAAAAACAGAAAAAAAAAGAATAACTAAAATGCCAGCATCAGGTAGGGATGAGCCATATAGCATAGGGGAAGTTGACATGTTGTGAAAGGAGTGGCATTGCTTATTTTTTTAAACCTCTCCATTCATGTCTGGGGACATCTTGCTTTATATGGCATAGATTTCAAACAGAAGTAATAAATGTAGTGGAGTGGACAAGCTAAGTGGCAATTTTCATTTTGTACTTTGGCATTTTATAATGTGTAATAATATCACTCAGAGTGCCTTAGTTTTGGCTCATCTTAATTATGTTTCATAAACAATCAGATGTGGTTCAAAAATACTTGATTATTTTAAAAAATGCAACTTTCATAATAGATCTAAGTGCTTCTACAAGAAATTGTGTTGAGATTGTACTTCTACAACTAAGAACTTTAACTGTTCACTTATAAAACAATTCTAAATGTAATGGTCCAAGTGACAGAAAAGGGATTTTACTTGATATCGAGAATTATCAGTAAAACATTTTATAATTATTCATTCGTAGATTATTGATTGGGCATTTTTATTGGTTGTAAATATTATGGAAAATATTTGTAGTACAGAGAGTCCAACTATTATGCACCAAATTTGGGAAAATTTATAACTTTGTTAAGCACCTTTCTGGAGTAAGACAGATGCATGACAAAGTTATGCTAACTACCTATCAGCATATGTCATGTGATGAAGTTACGGTACTTGTTGTTTTGTTTAAAGACCTAACTAGCAATGCAATGCAATCTATCTGGAGTATGCTAACTCATTTTAGGGAATTAGTAATATGTTATGCATTTTGCAGATGCCATTTTTCACCCTTTTATAACCAGCTCTGAATTGCAGTAAAGGTATCCCAGGAACCAGACTTTAAAATGCTTTTCTATGTTTAGCCCTAAAGAGCAGTCATTTTTTTTTGATTGTTGTTACAGTTTCTTTAAAAGAAAATCATCAACAAATCATTATGATTTGCAGTTGTAAATCAAAGTGGCAATATAGCTTTCATTAAAAACAGTTTCTTTTCTCCCCATCATGTCACAATGCAGTTTTATTTTCACCTTACCAACAGCTCCCAAATGTTTTAGAAATTAATTGCAGACAAATAGCAAAAATGTGAATTTTATTTAACATCGCTGGAGCAACTACCAAATTAGAAGCAAAGATGTGTGTTATTTTTATTAAAGCAGAATTACTGGGCATATGTCATTATTCATAATTTACATATCCAAAAACACAGGAGAAAAACAGAAGTCGCATGTATAAGAATGCTTAGTTACAAATAAAATAATTATTGCTTTCATTCCTATGCTTTAATAGAACTCGTAAGACATTTAGTTTCAATTAATCACTTCAAATAGAATCCAAACCACATGATTTAAAAGAAAAATATAACATACATATCCATTACCTTTATTTATTTATTTATTTATTTGCAGTTTGTTAACTGAGAAAGTCCATTGAGCCAAGATAAGCCCTTTTTCAATGGAGGCCCGGGGAGAAAAGCTCCACAGTAAATATGAACAAAAATCAGCAAAAGTAATAACAAGAATTAATATAGTCATAGCTCAATTGTATGCACATACAATAGATAATACCAAGTGTTAATGCAGAATGCTCTAGAAACAAACAAGGAGTAGTCAATAAATTATAAAATACAATAGAGTTACGTTACATTAGAAGTATAGAACCCTAAATAGAGAGAATACATTTTATGTTATGTGTCAGGCAGAGTGCATGTCTGAGCTAGGGTAAGGTAGAAGGAGAAGGAGTAGGAGTAGTGGGAGGAGGATTAGGATGGGTGGGAGCAGTAGCATCCCCAGGTAGTGGAGATATAAGAATGGAGTAAGGCCTTAAAGGAGGAATGATTCTGTGTAATACAGATGTGGGAGGAAGTGCGTTCCATTTTCGTGCAAGGGAGAATGATAGAAAGAGTTGACCAGGGGTACGTGAAGGTTTGTGTACTTCAAGAAAGTTTTGATTATTAGATAGGAGGGTTTGGTCAGGAAGATGCATAGTAAGGACCAAGGATAGGGAGGGGCATAGAGAAGGTTTGAAAATGAGTTTATGGGCAGTGGAGAGTTGAATGTAGGATAGATAGGGAGATCTAGCCAATTAAGGGAGTATAAGGAGTCGCAATGGTAGGAAGAAGATTTTGAGCTGGTAGCAAATTTGTCGATTTTATTGTAAGAGGGTGCTAGTTTAGCTTTAAGGGCTGCTTGCAGGTTGGTAAGGAGAGGAACTAATTTTTTTATAAATTTTTATAAATTTATTAAATAGAAGTCTTAAAATGAATTAATTTTAATGGTATTTTTAACAAGTGATGTTTTACTATATTTATAGTTAACATTTATATTCAATATATTTAACATATTTAGTAAGAAATGTATTTTATATAAACTTTTAATAAATGGGTAACATAATAAGATAATTGAATTTTAATTAATGGTGAAATATTATTGGTTGATTAGGGTCTGTTTGTAGTATAAATTAAAAGTTTTAGGATATGCTGGTCATCTGATGAAGTCATTTGAATGACGAAAACGCATGTGATTGTATAGTGAAGGCGTTTATGATAGAGGAATTACAAGTGTCTTGGTGTTCATGCAATAAAACTGCTTAATTTGGTGGTTTGGAGTTGTTCGTCGTGAATACTGCTTGCTTGTTTGGTTATAGTTACTTTTTGGCAGTATTATCCATTTTTTTGTTATTTCTTGGTCTACGTTAGTGGTTCACGATGGATGGTTTCCCATTTCCTGATCCTAAGAGGCAGGGCGAAGCAGGGCAAATGAGGAAACTCATTGGTCAACTAACAGCCTTAGTGGAACTTTTTACACCTATCAGCCAGTCGTTTTTGGAGACTAGCAGCATCAATATCCAATCCCGCGTCCTCAGAACCGAAGGGTTGAACGCTAGAAGCGGAAAGAATAATCGGAAGCAAGGGGAGCTTATTGGCGGAATATCTGAAGCCGGCGACCTTGATGGACCTAATAATGGAACTATTGAAGGTACTTTTGATGCTGCTAACACCCCGACGATTTTTAAAAATCTGGAAACAAGAACTGGTCCTAATGGAAATAATAACGCTGTTCGCGAAGAGCGTGGCTTGAATTCAGGTACTGTGTCAACTAATATACATAAAGAGACTTCCGACTGGTTAAAAGGCAAATATGTCTTTAAACGGGACTATAATAACCAACAAGAGGGTCTGAATGATACTTATAGAAATAAAATTGATAAACTTTATACATTGATGCACAAATTTAAAACATTGGATATAGAGAATGAATATTTAAAAGAATGCATGTCCAGAGACATTGTCCCTAAGGGACTACGTGTTTTTAAATTCCCAAACAATGTTGTTATTGGTACAGATTTTCATAAGGAACTTTTAGAAGTGTTTAATAAATGTGGTATAGATGTATTGAAGTTAATTATTAAAGATAATATAAAAAGCCAAGAAGCTTTACAGAAAGATATCAATGAACTTGACCAGTATATTAAAGATGATTTAATTTTTTCAATAAGAGAAGAAAAGGAAAATATTATAATATTAGGAAAGATATAGCTGTAAAATGTGAAGATTTAGTGAGTAGAAAAATTAAAAAGCTCGAGAGAGACATTAATGAATATGAGAATAGTACATGTTATCCTATACCTAATAAAAGATACATGAATCATGTTAATGGGTATAAATACAATGGTAGAGATAACAATTTTAATGCTAATGATGATGGAACATGTTTTTTTAATGAGGATGGACAGGAATATGACACGGTATTCCCACCCTTAAGGAGGTCTGAGAGACTGAAAAGTAAACAGGGCCCTCAGCAGCAAAATTTTCCAGAGGGGGGAGGAGAAGGGGGACGGGGAAATTTTTTTAAGTCCCCAACCCACAATACACAATGATAATGAAATAATAAAAGATAGGCACAAATATATGTACAATAATTTTACTATTTACAATTTTAGTGAACTAATTTTAGAAAAGGAACATTTTGATTTATTTTCTAGGGGTCTTAAATTCATACCTAACAGTAAAGGAGATTTAACAGGTAGTATATTGGATATAAAGAGTGTTTTAAGGAAGGTAAACTTAAGTATCATGTTTCCCAATAATAAAGCTCAATACAAGACAGAATTGAAACGAAAAAGTATATATAACCCCCCATTACATCCCCAATTAAAAAATGTTGAGAGAATTATAGAATCGGAAGTGAAGAAACAAGCTAATAAGATATGGTATTAATCAAATTTAAGTAAGAAAGAAAGTGATTTGTTGTATGAGGTAAAAAACAATAACAAAATTAGAGTGATGAAACCTGATAAAGAGGGTGGGTTAGTCATTATGGATAGTATTCTATATGAAGGTAAAATGAATACTATCCTATGGGATGAAACTAGATACTCAATAGTATCTGTGAATGAAATGAATATAGCTTATAATAAAATAGACATTATTTTGCAGGATATGTTAAATGAAGAGTTTATAGACTATAACACCTTCAAATATTTGAAAGTAGACAAACCCAGAACCCCTACGATATTTGGTATACCCAAAATTCATAAAAATGAAGAGGACCCACTTTTTAGACCGATAGTCTTGGCAGAGGGGTCAAAAACATATCCTTTAGCCAAATTTATAGATAAGAAATTAAAAAACGTATGGATGAAAAGGAAATGTATTTTAAAAGATTCTTGGGATTTATTGAAGGAACTACCTGATAGTTCTGCCAATGAACAACTATTATTTGTTAGAATAGATATTATAGATTTATTTTCCAGCATCCCATATGAAGAAGGAACAAAAATGTTTGAAGAAATAGTGTATGGAGATGTGGTTTTAACACAAAATGACAAATTAATAAGTACTTGGCTAATGGAGTTGGTCTTAAAGAATAATTTTATTTATTTTAATGGGGAATTTTATCAACAAATACAGGGGGTAGCAATGGGTGCAGCTTGCGCCCCTACATATGCTAATTTAATACTCGCTTTTTGGGAAGAAAAATATATATTCAACTCTGAATTTAAGAACTGTTGGAAGATAAACAGAAGGTTCCTGGATGATATATAAATTTTTTGGGTAGCTGGAAAGGAAAAATTCATAGATTTTATGGAATATATAGGGAACACTACCAACTTCCTAAAATTCACTTATAATATCTCTGAACATAATGTGAAATATTTGGATTTAGAAGTTTATAAAGATGGACATGAATTAAGAACTAAAATATTTAGAAAGGCTACTTTTTTAATTCCTATTTACACTTTGAGAGTGCCCACCCCTTTCACTGCAAAAGAAACATAGTGATGGGACAGTTTATTTGAGGAAGTCGAATGACAAGTTCAGATGTGGATTTTAAAATAGAGTATGAACTATTAGAAAAAAATGTTTTTAGAGAGAAGTTATCCCTTAGCAATCATTTCACAAATAAGACAGGAAGTGGAAAAAGGGAGACAGGACAAATTTTGCCCCATATACAATAAGAAAAACACTAATAATTAAATAGAGAATAATAAAAAATGTGAAGGGGAAGAATTTCAGCAAACCTTGATGCTTGAATATAATGGATTGAATAATGTAGTTAGAAATATATTTTCAAAGGAATGGGGAAAATTTGTGGCTTTAACTGATATAGAAAATCTAGTTAATATACCTCAGAAAGTAACCTTTAAGAATTCACAAAATATAAGATCTATAATAGAGAATAACAATAGGTATACGATAGATAGAAGGAAAAATAAAATAGGTACATACAAATGTGGGCACTGTACCCAATGTATGTACATTATAAATACTGATAGAATATTTTTAGAAAGTAGAGGAAGATATGTAAATAGTGGGGAATACTATAATTGTGAATCTAAAGGCATTATATACCTAGCTATTTGTGAAAAATGTGGATCCTTCTACATAGGAAAGACTGAAAGGAAATTAATTAAAAAGAAGGATTTAGGAACATGTTTACAAGATTTCAGTAGGAAAAGAAAGTAATGCCTTATTCAAGCACACTAAAGTTTGTTCCAACTATAAATACAAGTTTTTAGTTTTGGAACAGGTAAAATGTGATATTAGAGGGGGGTTATGGGAAGAACAATTTGAATTTAGAGAACTTTGGTGACAGATCACTTTAGAAGCTGACAAACCCCCTGGTTTGAATGATTGTATTTCCATAATACCTTTACTAAAATTGAGATCTGCAAAACTATGAATGCAATTAAATGAGTGGCCAGGAGAGGGCACTGTTTATGTAATAATATTAAATAGATGTGAATGAGATATATGTATTTATTTATTTTTTCCTATGTATACATTTATTAAATAGAAGTCTTAAAATGAATTAATTTTAATGGTATTTTTAACAAGTGATGTTTTACTATATTTATATTTAACATTTATATTCAATATATTTAACATATTTAGTAAGAAATGTATTTTATATAAACTTTTAATAAATGGGTAACATAATAAGCTAATTGAATTTTAATTAATGGTGAAATTTTATTGGTTGATTAGGGTTTGTTTGTAGTATAAATTAAAGGTTTAATTTCATCTGGTCATCTGATGAAGTCATTTTAATGACGAAAACGCATGTGGTTGTATAGTGAAGGTGTTTATGATAGAGGAATTACAAGTGTCTTGGTGTTCATGCAATAAAACTGCTTAATTTGGTGTTTTGGAGTCGTTCGTTGTGAATACTGCTTGCTTGTTTGAAAAGAGTAAATATGTTGATTGCAAAGTGGGCTGTAGTGAGGAAAAACATATTAGTAAGTAGGAAATTAAGTACAAGATGGTAATACATTCCACATAATACATATTTAATCTAACAGAATTAAATTTGAATATGCGGCAGATAACTGAGTCATACATTGCAGAGTAGATGGACTAAGGGACGTGGCATAACCATGTTTTGACAAAGCAATGGCATTGATGATTTCTTGGGTGTTCTTCTTCTTCAGGATATTATTTATAAAGTAGAATATTTTTCTGAAAACATCCATTTTCCGATTCAACACCCTGACTAATGTATTGAATTTTACCTTGTTCTAGCAGGTTAGTTCAGTTCTTACCTCATTGAGGATAGCACTTAAATTAGAGGAGATAAGCTTTTTTAAGTTGACTTCATATTTTTTGCCTATTTAGTCAATTTCCTTCAGAGACCGAGAATGTTAATTGCTATATATCTGTATCAGATTGTTTCAGTTTCAAGGGAATAGATTTCTCAAGACTCAACTTACAGTTAAAGATAATGCTACAAGTGTATATTTCTTCTAGTAGGTGACAACACAATGACAGTATTCTGCAAATGGATCATGATGTTATCTGCAGACCAGGTTATTGATGTAAATTGGTAGCCAAATGTTAAATCTATCATCAAAAGTTTCTGAGAGATTCTGTGAAAGAGCGATTCTAGAGAAAGAACAGAAAAGTAGAGAGAATGGGATATACTTGACATACTCTTTGCCCTGGCTATTGAGCATCTTGCAAATTATGTAAGAAATGAGAAAAAGTGACAGTGTTAAAGGGTATAGAGTGTCAGGCAAATTATCCCCCAAAATACAACTGTTTGCTGATGACCTACTAATAATTTCTGTTGATATTGAAAATTCAGTAGATCACCTGTTACATAATCTAGACTTTTTTGCAAATATCTCTGGTCTAAAATTCAATCACAACAAAACTCAGGCACATCTAGTGAATAAAAATGTTACTATGAAACTTAGATCAAAATGAGATATAACCTGGGAGGGCATGCATATTAAATATCTAGGTATCATTATTGAATCTAATTATAAAAAATCACTCACATCTAATTACCAACAAATTAGTATCTCAATTATTAGTCTAATAGACAGTTGGAACAGACTTTTCTTCACATTTGAAGACAGACTAACTTTAATCAAACAATACTGTTACCTAAAATCCTATTCATTGGCCAAGGTGTAATAATTGCCCAACCTGTCAAAATTAAACAGAAATTTAATAGCTTATTACTTAACTTCCTTTGGTATCCTAAAAAAACAAGAATTTCTCTTCTCTGGCATACCACAAGCTGGGATGAAGGAGGTATAGGGTTTCCAAATATTGATTTTTATTTAAACTCGCCATTTATTAACATAGTATTGCTTTGGAATAATACTTCTTATATATCATATTGGAAATCAGTACATGAAACCTTACTTCATAATAATAATCGGACATTGCTTGAACCATATACTCAAATACACACAGGCATCTTTATATGAATTTTAAAAATATACATTCAAAGTGAAAGGTCAAAACCTGTTCTCACATCTGTTATAAATGAAATATTGCTGCTGTTTAAAAAGCTTATGTTTTCTAATCAATTAATTAAGAATTTGCTAATAATTATGTTTCCTATTGCTTACACAAATGAATGTTTGATATCTTTTGATACTCAGAAATGGTAACCTATTATATTGGAGTCAATTTCCCTCAGATAATAAGTTCTGCAGATTATTTGAGCAGCAGATATAGCTTGCAAAATTACAATTGGCTAGACATCCAAACTTGTAAGGGTTTTATACATACTAAGCTTGTACCCTCTGTGAAGATTGGGTGAAGATGGGTGAAGGCTGCCAGCCTAGCCAGATAGAATTTTGGAGATAATTCTGTCATCTGTAAATATTAATGTAAATCACAGGCATGTGTCGTAAATGGTAAAAATAGTGCTACATGTGGAACTGGAAAAAAACTGTAACAACAGTGCACTCTACTGACCAAGTAAAGCATGATGTGACCCTTTGATGTTAAAACTCGGAGCCAGTAAGTCTAGAGTGAGGCATCCTGCTTACTGTTTTAAGGCCAGAGTTAATGGCCAGAATTTGCATGCAAAAAATGTCCTTTATTGCTCTGGTTTCTGCCCAGAGGTGAAGAATTTAAATGTAGTTTCTGTTAGCCTGGGAACCCATGGAAGTGTGAAGAATGATGTAATGTGAACCAGGAAAGTGATTTTAAAAAACAGAGAGAATCAGAGAGCATTAAGCATTTTTGTCTTGACCATCCAACTCATCAGCACTGTCTTGTTCTATATGTAAGTTTGTCTTAGACGTGTGTTTTCTCTTAGAAATAGCTCAAAACTATAAAGATTAGACTAAGTGTTTTTCTGTGATGTCAGAACTGTACTACTGAATTATTTTAAGTATTTCTCTGTGATCTCTGAACTCTTGACTAACACTGTGTAGTAAAAAGTATTGACTTGTGTTTTGCCTATTTGCTATTAAATATTTTTAAACCCTTTCAACTGTGGCTGTTTTTGTAACCTTTCAAAGGTGTCTGTTTATGTAGAGATAATTTTAAGCTCTTTAGAGTACTTGCATGTCTTTGGTAAAATTGTACAAAGCCACTCCAATAGCTTCAGCCCTGGGTTATACTACCAACTGGATAATAATTTTGCACAGTAATAACTGGACACCCTTTTAAGAGCCTTTGAGCAGCTGATAAATATTAGTGGGTGGTGGCAGCTGATACTACCGTATAGTCTGGGAAAAGGGGGCACAGCTGGAGAACATGTGCCAGCCTTCCCCAGGAGTGTCTGTGTGGTTATATAAACTCTTCTCAAAGTGTGTGTGCGTGTGTGTGCCAGCTACTTGGGCAAGAACATGAAGTACTTGTTGGACAGAGAGGGTGCTGGGGGTTTTAGCTTGCCCACTAGGCTATCTGGACCCTATAGCTGTGCCAGTGGGAAGTCTTATTGGGGACCTGGAGAGCAAGGGAGTGACCAGCTCTGGACTGACTGTGATCTCTGTGTGCTCTTAAGGGAAATTGCACTTTACTGTGTGTATTTGTTATGTTCCTCACTGATGTTAGGGGTGAGGATTGAGGATCCTTGATTGCTGGGCCAGGGCACGGGTGTCACACCCTCATTAGAGGCATACAATAAGAGTAACTTAAAAATCTCGGATTTTATCATAACACTTATTAATACCTCACCCAAGAATACTTCATAGATATCTGTTATTTATAAAATTCTCAGAAATTATTTTAGCAAAACAGGTGTGTCTTTTTGGAATTATTCAAGTGAATTTAATATTCAAGTATTCTCGGAAAAAGATAAAAAACTTTGTTTACAGTTAGTGAAGGAATAGCTGAGTATATCTTGGTCTACTTCACATAATCGAACATCCAAATGCTCGACTTTCATATGGCTGAGACCATATGATCGAACATTTGAAAGTTCAAAAATGTGAAATAAAAAAGTAATACAAAAAAAAAAAACTAAACAGTGCTACCAGGGGGGCAAGCCACCTGCACCCCCCATACCCCCCTATTTAAATATACCAACTCTGAGATTGCACTACACTGTGGTAAAGGGAAATCTTTCCGTTCCACTCTCTATGGAGATCCCTATTCAGACCGGTCGAGCTTTTAAACGTTCGATCATATGTTCTCGGCCATATGAAAGTCGAGCTTTTAAAAGTTCAACCATCTGAAGGGGATCCAAATTTATACACAGATGTTTTTCACTCCACCTAGACTAGCAATACTGTACAAAAAAGATGAAATGAAATGCTGGAGATGTGGACATCCTGATGCTGACTGGATACATATGGTTGTTAATTGCAAAGTAATTTACCCATTTGGTTAGACTTTAAATATCTTTGTAAAGCTCTATGGAATGACAACTGTACAATTTCTGACTCCCTTATCATTTTCAGTGTCCCTGTTCCTGAAGTCATTCCTAAAAACTAAACATTTTTGCTATGGTCTATCCTCTCTATAGCAAGGAAAAGTTTTACTAAAAATTGGATATCCCAATCTACTCCTGTCTTTAAAGTTGAGTTTAGTCATCTTCTGAAATACATTTGTAAGAATGAGATTGCTACTATAAAAGCAAGGACTAACAACACAGCCCATCATTTAGTTGCTTGGACAAAATTGTCTAATCTGTTAGAGAAATATTAAGTGTTGTCCTATCTTCTTCTCTTTCGGCTGTTCCCATTAGGGTTGCCACAGCAGATCATCTGTTTCCATTTCTTCCTGTCCTCTGCATCTTGCTCTGTCATACCAACCATCTGCATGTCTTCTCTCACCACATCCATAAACCTTATCTTAGGCCTTCCTCTTTTCCTCTTACCTCCGTCCTTAGCATCCTTTTCCCAATATACCCACCATCTCTCCTCAGCACATGTCCAAACCAATGCAATCTCGCCTCTCTGACTTTGTCTCCAAACCGTCCAACCTGAGCTGACCTTCTAATATACTGATTCCTAATCCTGTCCATCCTTGTTACACCCAGTGCAAATCTTAACATCTTTAACTCTGCCACTTCCAGCTCTGACTCCTGCCTTTTTGTCAATGCCCCTGTCTCCAATCCATACAACATAGCTGGTCTCACTACCCTCTTGTAGACCTTCCCTTTCACTTTTACTGGCACCCATCTGTCACAAATCACTCCTGACACTCTTCTCCACCCATTCCACTCTGCCTGTACTCTCTTCTTCACCCCTCTTCCACACTCAGCATTACTCTAAACTGTTAATCCTAGGTACTTAAACTCATCCACCTTTGCCAACTCTGCTCCCTGCATCCTAACTATTCCTCTATCCTCCCTCTCACCTGACCTTCATTCCTCTCCTCTCTAGAGCATATATCCACCTCTGCAGGGTCTCTTCAACCTGGTCCCTACTCTCACTACAGATCACAATGTCATCTGTAAACATCATAGTCCATGGGGCCTCCTGTCTGATCTCGTCTGTCAACCTGTCCATCACCATTGCAAATAAGAAAGTGCTCAGAGCTGATCTTTGCTGTAATCCCACCACCACCTTAAATGCATCTGTCATTCCCACTGCAGACCTCACCACTGTCACACTACCCTCATACATATCCTGTGCCACTCTTACATACTTCCCTGCCACTCCCGACTTCCTCATACAATACCACAACTCCTCTTTAGGTACCCTATCATATGCTTTCACCAAGTCCACAAAGACACAATGCAACTCCTTCTGACGTTCTTTATATTTCTCCATCAACACTCTCAGAGCAAACATTGCATCTGTAGTGCTCTTTCCCAGCATGAAACCATACTGCTGATCACTAATCATCACCTCCCTTCTTAACCAAGCTTCAACTACTCTTTCCCATAACCTCAGGCTGTGACTGATCAGTTTTATCCCTCTGTAGTTACTACAGCTCTGCACATCACCCTTATTCTTAAAAACAGGTACCAAAACACTTTTTCTCCAATCCTCAGGAATCCTCTGACATTCCAAGATTTCATTAAACAATTTGGTTAAAAACTCCACTGCCATTTCTCCTAAGCACCTCCATGCTTCAACTGGTATGTCATCTGGACCAACAGCCATTCAATTCTTCATCCTCTTCATAGCTGTCTTTGCTTCCTCCTTGCTAATCCATTTCCCTTCCTGATTCACTATCCCCACATCATCCAACCTTCTCTCTCTCATTCTCTTCATTCCTCAGGCCCTAAAAGTACTCTTTCCATCTGTTCAACACACTCTCCTCACTTGTAAGTATGTTTTCCTCACTATCCTTTATCACCCTTACCTGCTGTGCATCTTTCTAGCTTGGTCCCTCTGTCTAGCCAATTGGCACAGGTCCTTTTCTCACTCTTTAATGTCCAACCTTTCATACAACTCACCATATGCCTTATCCTTAGCCTTTGCCACCTCTGTCTTTGCCATGCTCCTCATCTCCTTATACTCCTGTCTACTTTTTTCATTTCTCTGACAATCCCACTTCTTCTGCACCAGCCTCTTCCTCTGTATACTCTCATGTACTTCCTCATTTCATCACCAGGTCTCCTTGTCCTCCTTCCTCTGTCCAGATGTCACACCAAGCACCTTTCTAGCTGTCTCCCTTACCATCTCTGCTGCAGTCACCCAGCTATTTGGTAACTCTTCACTGCCTCCCAGTGCCTCTTTTAACTGTCCCCTGAACTCCACCTTACAATCACCATTTTTCAACTTCCACCATTTAATCCTTGGTACTGCTCCCGCACTTTTCCTCCTCTTCTTGATCACCAACGTCATCCTACAGACCACCATTCTATGCTGCCTAACTACACTTTCCCTTGTCACCACTTTACAGTCTCCAATCTCCTTCAGACTGGCCCTTCTGCATAGGATATAATCCACCATGTCCATCTTCCTCAACTCTTGTACATCACCCTATGCTTCTCCCTCCTTTTAAAATACATATTCACCACAGCCGTGTCCATCCTTTTCACAAATTCCACTACCATCTGATCTTCTGCATTCCTCTCCTTAACACCATACCTGCCCTTCACTTCCTCATCCCCTCTGTTCCCTTCACCAACATGCCCATTGAAATCTGCTCCAATCAACAGTCTCTCACCCTTGGGTACACTCACCACCACTTCATCCAACTCACTCCAAAATTTCTCTTTCTCATCCATCGCACACCCAACTTGCGGAGTGTATGCACTAACAACATTCATCATTACATATTAATTTCTAGCTTCATAAAGATCACTCTATCCAACACTCTTTTCACCTCCAAAACACTCTTGTTATACTGTTCCTTCAGGATAACACCTACCCCCATTTCTCCTCCCATTCACACCATGATAGAACAATTTGAACCCACTTCCTATACACCTGCCCTTACTCCCTTTCCATCTGGTCTCTTGCACACACAATATATCAACCTTCCTTCTCTCCATCATATCAGCTAGCTCTCTCCCTATACCAGTCATATTGCCAACATTCAAAGTTCCTACCCTCACTACTACATTCCTAACCTTCGTCCTCTCTTTCTGCTTTCAGGCATGCCTGCCCCTCTTCTCCTTCGGCCAACAGTAGCCCAATTTCTGCCAGCACCCTGTTGACTAACAGTACTGGTGGCGGTCATTGTTAAGCCGGGCCTCAACCGATCTGGTATGGAAATCTGTATTGTTGTCCACATATGTCATTTGACAGAGGTTTTACACTGGATGCCCTTCGTGACATAACCCTCCCCATTTATCTGGGCTTGGGACCGGCACAAAGAAATGCACTGGCTTGTGCATCCCTAAGTGTTCTCCTATGTATATTGTTCTTATGGACATTGTATATAGTGTGTTTGTTTTTTCTTGTTACTGTACTGTTATGTTATTGCGTTATAAAATTAATAAAACATTTTGGAAAAAAAAAAGAAGTAGCAGTGTTGAATTGGTCAGGCATAGCAATGCAACATGTTAAGTGAAAAAAATGACCTGCTCACAGACATCTAACTTGCATGATAATATAATATAGTATAATATAATATAATATAATATAATATAATATAATATAATATAATATAATATAATATAATATAATATAATATAATATAATATGGATTCATGTCAGTAGACTGAAAGTACTGAATGTCAAGTGTCATAACACTGACAAACATAATATTGAATCAAAAAAAGTAAGCAACAAATATATTTTTTTCTTTTCTTTTCTTTTGCAGAGGAGCATGGTACCCTGCATCCCAGATACCCTCTGCTAATTATATATACTAAATCCAAGATCGCACTACAGCAGGGAAAGGGTCAATGACCTAGTCCCTGCTGTACTGCAGTCACACACTGAAGGTTTCCCATTTCTCCCTATAAGTCAACATCAATGTTTAGGTTTCAGCATTATCACTCCCAACATTTACGTCCATTGAGGTACATGTATCCTACAGTATAATATAATATAATATAATATAATATAATATAATATAATATAATACAATATCTATCAAATTTTTACTGAATTACCACAGGCTACTGGTAGAGATGAGACATCTCAACATCACATTAAACAATGTGTTGTAAATTATGAATACTGAATGCTGTTTTCTCCAGCTGAATAAATCATGAATGTCAGATAATTACTTTTGAAAAATAGGAAAAAGAACATCTATCCTGAAGATTATTTATAGACACCAGAAAGATGAAAGGGGAAACTGTTATGCCAGCCATAGTGCAGCATATACCATAGTCCGAGACAAAGGAGTAGACTATCAGCAATAATTGATAGACTTTCTTTGCTTCACAACCCTTTCTGCCAAGGAATGTGTTATTACACACATCCCCCTATATGGATAGGTGTGTCTATCTTCCCCATGCAAATTCCAGCAGATGCCTGAGCCACTACCTGAACTCAGGTTTCACTGCCAGCCATAGTCGTATTTTTATAGACCTGTGGCAATGGAGCTGTCTAATAAATGTATTTGATAAAAATGCATGAGGCATGTTACTGCTTTAATTTACCAGTACCGACTGTACCAAAGTAGATGAGAACTCCTATGAAATACATGTAAACATAGCTATTATACACAATTCTACAAGTTCACATTTACCCATGACTAAAGAGTTATTTGCAAAGTTGAAACATTTGTGAATTATTAAAGGCTTTATAACATTGCCCCTTCCTTGTAAAGCATACAGTAGAAGGGAAGAACATTTTAAATGTAATACGCCTGTCTATTAACATCTGCACCTTTGGGTCAGTTTTTAACATTCAAGTCTTACTCCTTAGGCAGACCAGTGACAGCAATTAGACAGTTAGAATTCCTTTAGATCGGGGTATCCAACAGGTGGCTCATGTACTTCAATTCAGCTTAACAATACATTTTACCTGGTCCTCAGCACAGCATGTCCCACAACAAACTACTTTAACTATAAAGATGCATGTGTGAAATGGTGCTGTGATCTCCATACCTTGCTAGGTAGGCTAATTCATTTAAGTCAGTGCATAGGGCATCCAAAAATGCCTGTCATGGCAGTCAGGATGGTGTAGTATGGGGGCATCCTTATCTCCTCTTCTGCAAACCTTTGTATGAATACTTAAAGTAGGGATTTACTAATTTGTGTGACCTTGGTGGAAAGGTGAAATTCATACAGGTGTACAGGAGAGTTAAGCAATGAAAGATGAAGGGTACCAAAACATGACACTTCGTAACCGTTCACATATTTGACACTGACTGTATATACCAGGATCATGAATTACTATCTATATTCAGGGTGATAATTTGCATACTGCACTGCAGTTTGGAAAATTGACTTGTTTTTATAGGATGCAGCTACTCAGGAGGTGATCACTCCTGACATTAAGGAATTGTTAACTAAACAGCTCCCTCTTATTCCAGCTGTGTTCAGAATTCCAAAGCTCTGTGAAACAGTCATATATTTCCCATACAGGCTTATTTTGTTGGCACAGGGTTGAAAGGCTTACCCTCCACCCATTTTTATTGATAGAAAACTTAAGAATATTTTATGTAACACAACCTGCATTATTAAAGACTCCTGGGATATTTTGGAGAAACTTTCAAATGACATTTTAACCGGTACAATTATCTTTGTAATGATAGATGTTATCGAACTGCTCACTAGTATCCCCTATGATGAGGGGTTTGCATTTTTTCATGATGCACTTACACAATTAACCAAGTTGGAATATAAAGAGATTAAGTTTCTAGTTGAGCTCATGGATATAGTTCTGCAGAACAACTTCTTATATTATGGAGGTGAATTTTACATAAAAAAACTAAAGGAGTAGCTATAGAGGAAGCATGTGCCCCCATTTTGCTAGTCTAGTCATGCTCCAATGGGAACAATAATTTATGTTTAGTTCCATTGTTAGCAAATTTTGGTCCTTCTATTGTAGATTCCTGGATGACATTTTTGTCATTTGGGAGAATGATAAGAATACACTGGAACAATTTTTATCAGACATCTCAAGCTCAACTTCTTTTTTTTTTAAATTCATACATACATTCAGATGAGATCAACTACTTGGATGTTAACATGGGGTATTTAACAAACAACTTTCTTCCTCCATATACAGGAAAGTTATTTTTTCCAACTCTTATTTGTATTACCAGCTTCTACATCCATGGCACATTAAAAGGAACCTTATAAAATGTCAATTTTTCAGGACAGTCAGAATGGTCTCAGATGACAATTAATTTGTTTTGGAGATGGACCACGTGAAACAAATGTTTTTAGAAAGGGGCTACCCTAAAGACTTGATATCTACCTTGTTTGATTATGTTGCTAGAGATACAAGGATGAAGTAGCCCCCACTTTTAGGGAAACTTAGCTTCGTAGGAAGGTCACCCAATGAAAACATAATTCAATGGCTCTCACATTTAACCATTCTGACTCAACAATTAAGGAAATTATTCACAAGAATTGGTCCATTCTCAAAACTGATGATGAATTATTTCACAAGGTTGGAGAAAAACTGCATTTTGTTTACAAAATCAGCAAAAATATAAAGACGATTTTGAAAAGTGATGATACAATCCCATTGGGAGAGATGTCAGAATGTGGAAAATGTAACTTATCCCAGTTTATTATTAAAACTAGTAATGTAATTTTACCCAGCTCTAGTTCTAGTAAAGTTTCCTTTGCTAAAGGAAACTGTGAATCTCAATGGCTAGTCTGTTTAGCCATTTGTAGACAATGTAAATCATTTTATGTGGGTAAAACTGAAAGGAAACTTTCTAAATGGATTTATGAACACCTTTATGACACAAGAAAACAAAATCCAGTTAATGCTCTCTTTAAACATTCTTTGACCTGTGATGGCTTTTTGGGCTTTCAGTTTGGTATTTTGGAGACTACTGCACATAACATCGGAGGTGGGCAGTGGGAGAACCATACTGAATATAAAGAGTTTCTCTGGCAGGTGCACTTGGACATCACCACTTTAACTAGTTTGAATGAAACAATTTCTATTTATCCGGTACTCAAAATGAGAGCTGCTAAGTTATAAAATTGGAACATTTCCTTTAGTGACAAGTTTGTTTTGTCCTTATAAATGATTTAAGTACTTCTACAAACATTGGTCTAACATAATAAGTGAAATTTTGTGTTTTTTATCTTTACTTTAATTTACTGATCTTAACAGTTTTTACTTAGTTTTTAAATTTAGGATTCAAATGATCAGTTAATTATTTTTTCTTTTGTGTATGCTTTACTGAATCACCAATCAAGTTCTTGTTTGGTATTTTGAAGTGATTGGTTATCTGTGTTTATGTTGTGATGAAATCCCAAGTTGTAGGGATGAAAGCCCTCAACATTCGATAATAAAAGTCTACATTTTTTACCAGAGAAGCTATGGTGTTTTATTCATTTTTATGTGACTTCCCACGATTTGATCCGATCTCTACATGAACCAGATTCTGTTGTCAGTACACTGCATTTCTGTTTTTCCCTATATCATATATCATAACTGATACACCAAAGATCAAACTGCATGCAGCATTGTGTATTTATTATATGAAGTTCTTCCACTATTGCTTTGTTACTGCTGAAACTTGTATCTGTCTTCTTCGTTGTCTAACTGTTGTCTGTGTAATTCTATGCACATACTCATCTCACTGTTTTCTAAAAATTATAGTTATAAAGTGATCTTTCCTTATTAAATCTTGCATGCCTGATGCCCTTGTCGCAAGGCCTCCACAACATATGATTTCAGTCTAGATGGACATCATTGACAGAAATAGATAAACAAACAAGCAAATAAACGAATGAGTAAATTAGCCTGCTTATTCGATCAGTTCAACAGCCCAAGATGTTGCATTTCCTTTCTGTGTTAGCATGACCAGCCAACTCAACTGTAGCAACATGGCTAGTTTGCCTCTCATGAGCAATACATTATTTGCTGTTTGATGTAACACAGGCGCTGACCAAAATATTGAATATTCTGCCCTTAATGTGTTAAGTTCTGGTACGTTATGTTTACTGTGGTATGTACCTTACTGGCTTCAGTACAATAAAGTATTCAACACAGTATACAATCTTCAACATAAAAGCTGTCAACATTCAAAAATACTAAAGCAACATTCTGGTTTCACAAGACAGTAATTCAAAAATGTAGACACCACTAGCATCAGGAAGAACTCATTACATTATTTTATATAAATTGTTTATTGATTTCTTCATTTATTCATTATTGTTACCCTCATGTCCAGTGCAGTCACAGGGATACAGAGCCTATTCCAACTTGCAAGGGGTAGTCAGTCATGAATGGTGATAACGACTCACACACATGCAGACATGCACACATGCATACACACGCGCACGCACACACACACACACACACACACACACACACACACACACACCCACACACAGAAAAAGTTTAAAACTTTGCCAAACATACTACAGCATGGAGTGTTAGTGGTAACTGGATACCCCATCAAAATTCCACACAGATACAAGACTAATATTCTTACCCCATACAGAAAATACTGCAGCCATTATAACAGAGAATTTATAGTAACTGTGTGCACAGTGACAAGTTTGTCAACATGTATACAAACGGTTTGTGGACTATTTGACTCATACAGAGTTTTAACCGAAATGAGGTATTAGCCAAAACAGAACAGCATGATTTATTTATTTATTGGCATTTGTTTACCCAGGTAGTCCACTGGGCTAATAAGAGCCCATTTTCAGTGGAGCAATGGGGAGAAAAGCCCCACAGTCAATACATAAACATATATATGTTACAGGATTTAACAACTGCAAAGATTCATAAATATACATATGAAGACATAATTAATAATAAGAAACAGTAAACATTTTTGAGGGAATAGTACAGTTAAAAAAACACTGGAGACAAATCAAATACAAAAGCAAACAATATATAACAAATCAAATAAAATGTAAAGGGTTACATGTCAAATGTAAAGGCTAACAATGTATAATACTTCTTCATTACATGAAGTAGGGTGCACACACCATTGTGTAGCTAAAGGTCATTAAAATAGGTAAGAAGAAGAGAACAATAGATGGAGGAAGTGGAAAATGAAAAATATTCATTCAGAGGGTAGGGTATGTCACGTTATAAAGGGTGGAAGATCGATGCAAGAACAGATTCATCTAGAAAAGAGATAGACTTGTAAAAAACTTTTGAAAGCTGTGAGGCTTTGAATTGATCTAATAGACAGTGGGAAAGCATTCTAGGCTTTGGTTACAGAAAATGTAAAAAGTAACTGTCTGGAAGGAAGGTTGGGCTTATGTACCCACAAAAGGAGTTGATTTTCAGATCTGAGTGACCTATTAGGTAGATAGTGGCAAAAGAGAGATGTGAGGGCAGGACAAGCTAAGGGCCCATAATTTAGCTTATGTGCAGTAGTGAGTTGCAGGTAAGAAAAACAGTGTGGGAGCTCAAGCCACTTAAGGATGTGTAGATCAGTACAGTGATGGGTGGAATGTTTGGTGTTTGTGGCAAACTTGGCAACTTACATTTCAAGCATGCCTTTTAGGGAGGATTGTAGGTTAGTAAGTAATGGAGCACCATAAAAGAGTGAGGGAAGTAGATAGGTGATAACAAGGATTTGTTTAGTGGAGGGGTTAAGAATGTGTTTGTACCTGTAAAGAATGTCTAGATTTTGGAAGATTTTTTGATATTATTCTGTATGTGCATGTCAAATGTTAGCTGATCATCGATAATTGCTCCTAATAATTTAGTGTAGGTTACAATGTCTATTATTGTTTTGCTTTGAGAGATAATGGGAAACTGGGTCTTGTCTATGATATTTTCGGAAGGTTAATAGAAGTAGCATGGTTTTATTTGGATTGAGTGACATATGATTATTGCTGGGCCAGGTCTCAACAGAGGTGAAGACCAGCTGAGTGATGTGTAGAAGATCAGTTTTGGAATTAGCAGAACACATAATGGTAGAGTCATCAGCATATTGTATTAGAGAGCACTGAGTGCATAATGACTGGTGATTATTACTAAAGATGCTAAAGAGGAAAGTTCCTAATATAGAGCCTTGAGGGATACCAGTGGGAGTGTTGAGGTAAAAGGAGAGGGAGTTCTTCCATTTAACTACTTGTTGTCTATCTGATAGGTAATTTGCAAACCAATTAAGAGATGAAGAGGAGACACCAATTTTTGAGAGTTGGTTCAAAAGTAATGGGTGAGAGACTGTATCAAAAGCCGTTGATAAGTCTATAAATACAGAAGAAACAATTTTGCCTGAATCCAGAGTTTTGTTGATAATGTCCAAGAAAAATACTAAGGCAGTTATGATACTATGACCTGGTCTAAAACCATGTTGTGTAGAAGATAGTATCAGGTTGCTAAGAAGGAAGTTCAGAGGTTGAATATGAATGCATTTCTTGAGGGGTTTGGAGATGGGGGAGAGAATAGCTGTAAGCAGTAATTGGATATATCTGAAGAGGTGCCTCCTTTATGCAGAGGTAGAATGAATATTTTTTTCCATATTTTTGGGAGACAGGATTCTGGTATGGATCTATTATCTACTATGCTGATAGGGTTGGCAATGGCATCAGTGGCTAGTTTTAGATATTAGATATTCAGCGGGTAGGTTACCAGATGCATTGGAGCTGGGTTTGAGTTTGAGAAGCAGTCTTTTTATAGTAATAGCTGGAACAGATTTAAGTGAGAAAGTAGAAGCTGGTTGGGTTGCAGTCTCATGAGAGATGAGTGAGAAGGAGGAGGGAGATAAGTAGGCGGGGGGATGGTACAGATGGACTAGTATAGATGGAATGTTTTGAGAGTGTGTCACTTTGAGGTTGTGGAATGCTGGTGGTAATTTTTGTTATGGTATTAATGAAGTGCAAGTTAAAGAGACTGGCTATTTGCAGTGACGTTTTATCTGCAAGTAGAGATGTGTTGCAATTAGAACTTGGATTTAGGAGAGATGATGATATATGATATAGATGTCCAGAATTTCTTTGGATTCTGCTTATGGTTGAATTGAAACTGCTGATAGTAATTTTTTTTTTATCTTTTTTATTTTTCTGCCAAAGTTTTCAGATTTATCATTACATAACATTAGTTCTTTTGTAGATTTAGATAGACAGGGGGCATGGTTGGTTTTGACTCGCTTGACCTGAAGAGGAGTGAGAATATTAAGTATATTTAGAAATATTGAATTAAAGTAGTTAACTACATCATCCATGGGTAGAGTTTTTAAGATGTTCCAGCTCATGTTTTTCAATAGATTGATGAATGTCTGAGGATTTAAACTAGACAGATTACATGTTTCTTTATAATGATGTTTCTTTTGGTGAGATGGAGATGTTCTAAGAACAAAGGCAGGGAGGTGGTCACTAAGACCATTTGGGAGAGTAGCAGCAGAGGTGATTTTGCTTGGGCTAGTAACTATAAAAATCTAGTCTAGGATAGAGCCATCAGTATTGCCCTATTAAATTTAGTTGGAGTGGTTATCAGATGAGTAAATTTGAATAGATTAATGTTGGGAGATGGGAATTCAGAGCAAAAGATTTTCCAATTAATATTAACATTGCCGATGATGATGGTTTCATTATTTTTTGTATAGGTGGCCCAGGCAAGGATATCCTCCATAACAGGTATTTATTGCTTGGGTGGAGATATAAAACTATGACACATAACTGGATTTATTTCTTTTCAAAAACTGAGATAAGGATTTCAACATTAGAGAACTGAGGAATATTATTAGTGTATGGGGTTATGGGGTCTATATCACCACATTGAAATGTGAATTCTCAGAATAAAAAAACATCAACACATAAACAGTGAAACACAAAAGTACGAATGGCCACTTCCGCAAATTTTTTCCCAGGAAAAAATTTACTCGGCTGACCAACACCAAAACAAACTCTCAAACTATAATCAAGTGGGGAGCTTTACCCCCCACACCCCCCCGATGTGGGGGGCTTTGCACCCCGCCCACCTAACTAAATATACCAACTCCAAGATTGCTCTACAGTGGAGAAAAGGGCAAATTCCCGATAATAGCCTGGGAAAAAATTTGAGGAAGTGGCCATTCATACTGTAGTTATTTGCTCTTTATGTATCGATGTTTTCATATTCAAAGAATTAGTGTTTTAATGTGGTGATATAGTCCCGGGGTTATATTGCAGTTATTAGGGTAAAGGAGAGCAATACCAACACCTTTCTTGTGCAGCCTATCAGACCTTATAATGTTAAGCCTGGAGGAAGGAATTCAATGTCTTTGTCATTAGGTTTGATCCAGGTCTTGATGGTAGCAATGGTATCTGGTTGATTAACTGCTATCCAGGGTTGAAGGTCAGTATTTTGTTATGGATGCTTTACAAGTTTACTGTAACAATTTTTAAGGCTTTACAGAAATGATGATTGATTTGTTGAGCAGACAGGTTAGGGGAAATAGGTCTTGGACTGGGATGGATATCACTGCATAAGGGTATGGTTGAAAATCTAAAAGTATATAATAATGTAGGTTGGTATATTTTAGTTTTATTAATATAGTTTCATTGGTGGAGAGTATTTTGTTTAGCAGGAAGAAATTTAAACTTAGGGAATAGCAGAGTATTAATGTGAAAAAGACTTGGAGATATTTGTGAGTTGCTTTCTGATGGGTAAGATAGGAAGGATGGTGTGAAGATATTGGATATTGTTATCTGTGCTAGCATGACTGGCTGATGTTTTGTAAATAATTGTAAAACATCCTGTGTTGCATATGCCAGCATGACTAGCTATAATTTTTTTGAATAAGTTTATGTCTTTTGATTGTCACTCTGATTTATGCAAGATGTTTGAGTGTCAAAAAGTCTTCTTCTGGCAGACCAAATGTACATGTCCATTGTAAAGAGAATTCTGAATGCAGGTTATGCCACAGTCAGCTGACCTAGATGTGATATCATTGTGTGCCAGGGCTGGAAGAATAGAAACTTCACTGCAGCTGTTTGTTTATTTTTAAAGTCTGATATGAAAGTAGAATTCTCATGGCAGCTTCCTATTGCTTTTGAAAATGATCTGCTATGAAAAGTAGGTTCTGAGTCAGTTGTTCAGTTATTGTTCAGCAGTTGTTTTCCAGATCTGTTTAGCAATAGTAGTCAAGTTGTTTCCAGAGTAGTTGTTCCAGTTGCTGAGGACAGACAACAGCCTGGAGTGTGGACATAACTCCTCATCTTACCTTGCAGAAGTAAGAGTGTAATTTTGCCTTGTTAAGTTATTTAGATTAGATAGGGACAGTTAATCTTCAGATAGTCAGGGAACTACAACTAGATAGAGGTTTTCTAAAATCAATGTGAGACCTATCCTACAGCATTATTTCCATATTTCTTGTGTGTGAAACTCTGATGCTTATTGGAATCAGTTATTCAGTATTTAAATGTCATAAAACCAACCAAGAAAAGCACTGGAGATGCTAAGAAAGTTATTTTTTAGCATAGTTAGAATTTAATATTTGCTATTCATCCCAAAGACTTCATTTCTGATTCTTATTTCATTAACTTTCATTGGGGATGATTTCTCACTCTTTCTCCAGATCGCCAGTAAGACTTCCAAATGCCACAGCTATAGAGTTGAGACCTCAGCTGAGTGGCCAAGCCAGGACCTCCAGCACCCTCTCTGTCCAACCAGTGCTTCATGTACCTGCCCAAGTAGCTGACATACATATTCTTTGAGGTTTGATTTATACACACACACACACACACACACACACACACACACACACACACACACACACACACACACACACACACACACACACACACACACACACACACACACACACACACACACACACACACACACACACACACACACATGAGAAAGACTGGCACAAGTTTACTAGCTTTGCCCCCTTGCCCCCTTTTGCCAAGACTATAAGGTAGTTACCACTGCCACCAGCCAACTCCTTATCAGCTACTTTAAGGCCCTTAACAAAGGCTTTCCAATCTTACTGTGTAATATTAATATCAACACAAATGCAAGTTTGACCAAGAGCAAGACTATTAGGAGTAGCACACACTGTGTTGCCGTATAAATATGCAAGTACTCTCAAAACTTAAATATCTCTACACAGATCAGCCACAATAAAAGGTTTAAATATATTTAATAATAAATAATAAAGGGATAAGAAAATAGTATATATCCACAGTGACATCAGAGTTCAAAATCAAAGGAAATATTTAAAACAACATTGCAGAACAGTCTCAAATAAAGAAAAATATCTAAATTTAGCTTTGCTATATTACTGACTATATCTAAGAGAGTTACTATACCCTTGAACCTTACAGAACAAGGAAGAAGCGGTGAATGGTTCTTATCAGGTCCAAGACAGAATACACAATGCTGTGTGTCTCTCTAAGAGATTTTTCAAATTAATATATCAAATATTACTGCTGGGATAGCTTGCAGAACAACATAATTTATTGTCATCTGACTCGATCCCAGGTGAAACCTCCACTGCTGGAAGCTGACAGTATGTAGCATCTACTTGTGAAAGTACATAGGACCTCAGATCTTTGGCAGATACTAGAAGTCATAAAACAATTGCATTCCTTCACATTTCAAAACTAGTAAGTAGTTCACTCCAAAGACAATACAGGAAGCTTCTCACCACATACTCTGTGTCTAGCAGCATTAAAACTGTAAGATACTATTTTTTTATTATGCAGCCATAAAATAATTTAATTTAAGTTATTTTTCTGAAGTTAATCTCCTCTACTCCAGTTTATATTGTTAAAATATAGACATTTAAACAGTTACAATACTGTATGTACATTTCTGTTCTCTTCCAGCAGGCCATACTGTGGATACATTTCAAGCATAACCACTCTAAAAAATATCTTCTCAACACAAGCATCTGTACAGAGAAGTCTAATATACACATGATATACAGTTCTAATACATTTGAAACTCAAGCATCTTATATATATATATATATATATATATATATATATATATATATATATATATAATTTCAATATTCACCAATGACATATAATTGTTACAAACAAATGCACTAAATCAGGGTCTCCAAAAAACTAAAGGGTGTTTTACTTGTGGGTCCTGTAACTGGTGCCATGTTGTGAAATCCGGCAGTTCTTTCAGTATAGGTCAACAAAAATTTTGGATAAATTATAAAATAAACTGTGATACAAAATCAGTTATATATGTGGCTCTCTGTGTATGCTGTCCGGCATTTTATGTCGGAAAGACTGACAGAAAATTCAGAGAGCGCATATATCAGCACATATATGCCATCAGAAACAATAAAACTGAGAATGCGCTTGCAAAACATGTTGAATCTAATCATGGACATAGTTTTGTTTTTATGGGCATTGATTGTAAACAGAAATCCATTAGGGGAGGACCTACGTCCTTGTTGTTAGAAATTTTAGAATTACACTGGCAGCTCAAATTGGATGCCTTCAATATGCCAGGTTTAAACGAAAGTTGTAATATAGCCCCTGTGCTAAAATATAAGGCTTATTTACGCTGATTAATTTGATCTGTAACAAGAATTCATTTATGATTGGATGTGTTGAGAATGTTTATCCTGGCGTGTGTGCGTATACACATTTAGTCATACTTGTTAAATCAACTTTTTATAGCTAGTAGCATAACATTATATATAAAAAATAGCACTTAGTGCTTTTTGATTATATTATAAATGCACCTTTTTTAAGGATTCACCATTAATATATGGATATGACATACTACTGTTGATAATTGTCTAAAATGTTTTAGGATTGACCATTAGGATTGTTTTTTAGAAAATATTTTTAAGAAAATTTTCTGCAACTTTAAGGAAGTGATGTTTTTAACAATAACAGCTGATTTTAATTAGGCTGCCTGCAGTATAAAAACTGGTTGGCGCCTTTTTCTGTGTTTTAGCCTCTGAGGAAGCTACCTGTATGTAGTAGCGAAAACGCTATTTATTTTGTATCTCAATAAAATTGGTTTAAGGCATCTCGACTATCTTGACTACTGAGCACTCCTACTTGTCTTGATATACAGTTCTAATACATTTGAAACTCAAGCATCTTATATATATATATATATATATATATATATATATATATATATATATATATAATTTCAATATTCACCAATGACATATAATTATTTACAAAATTCGAGATAGCTGTGCTGGCAGTATCTCCCTTTGTCACAGGCAGCAACAACAATATGTATTAAACACGTATTATAGTCAAGAATAGTGCAAACATTATTATTTTGTACAACAATTGAGGTTAAAACTACTAAGGAATTATTATCAGTGTCATAAGCACAGGAGGCCACTGAACCAATTCAGTGTATCTAAATAAAAACTAAATGCACACCAGTCACTGAGGTAGATATAGCAAGCAATTTACAATGCACTTCTTCTTCTTTTGGCTTTTTCTCAGTTAGGGGTCGCCACAGCGGATCATCTGTCCACTCATGATTGACAGTGGAGTTTTACGGTGTCGAGTTGCCAGCCCGGCTCCCAACCTTCCACAGAAGGCACACACATGCACACACTCACACCTAGGGACAATTTAGAGTGTGCAATCCACCTAGTGCATGTCTTTGGGATGTGGGAGGAAACCGGAGCACCTGGAGGAAACCCACACGACCACAGGGAGGACATGCAGACTCCACACAGAAGACACCCCAGCCAAGAATTGAACTGGCGAACCTCTTGCTGTGAGGCGGCAACACTAACCACTGCACCACCGTGGCCGCCCAGGCACTTTACAATGCACTGATACAAAAAATTACAATGAGAAGTAAGTTAGGTGCTTGCTCTAACTAAAATAAAATGCTAGGTGAATAAACAAAGCATTATCATTTGAAAAAGGAAAAAACATACAGAAATATAAATTGAACAAGGGACAGGTGGGTAAATAAACAAGTACCAGCAAACTGGGTGAGAACACAAACATGGAGGATCCACAGGCCAATCCATTTGGATAGGGAGTCAAATAAAATAAATCTTGGTGCATTTTATGGAGATTTTTATTTATTGAAAACAGCTTTATTAATTTTCAAATATAAACAAATCTGTTTGTCGGATATTCACAAATATTGCAACTTGAATAAAAAATATATATTAAACAAACATAACTAAAGTATTTACAAAGATGTTCACAAATGTACATTATATGAATCTTAGTGTACATTAACAATTTCCTAAATTGACAAATTATTTTCCTAGTAATTCATGTAACTTGTTCCACATATTATATGAAGATGTATTCCTGATGGATCTTGATTTAATGGTCAATAATAGTTCCAGATGACAAACTTCAATAAGAAGATTTTTAAATTCATGAAAGGAATGGGAAGTGCCAGATTTCCAATTTCTTGTTATAATTTTCCGAGCAACAGCTATAGTATACTTAATTTTCTTTATGCACTTAGGTATTGGTGTGTTAAATAGAACCATAGATTTAGAAAGTGTAAAGTTGTCTGAAAATAAAGCTTGTATAAAATTATTAATGTCATTCCAATACTTTTTTAAGACTATGCAATCAAAAACACATGAGACCAATAAGCCTTCACTTCTATTTTACATCTCCAGCAAACATTGTTCTTTTTGCTCAATTTACTTATGTAAGGAGTTAAAAAAGATTTATACATACATTTCTATGTAAATAATCTCCATTTAATCAATGAGGTGGTCATTTTAGCTGATTCTTATATAATCTTTTTATCTTGATCATTAGGTAGATAATTACTGATTGTGAAAAAGTAATTCCAATCACTCTCAGGGTAACTATTTGTTTAATTTCTAATCACTTTATATATGTGTGATAGTTTATCTTTAATAGGAGATGTATGTTGTGTGGCTAGAATCAAGTAATGTAAAAGTTTATGTCTTGAATTTTTAATTATATGTGACATTAGATTAAGTTTGTTTAAGAGAAATTGCCTACAAGCTTGTATGTCTAACCATAAATGTTTATCTATTTCAAATTCAGCAGTCAAATAGTCTATAGATTTCAGCTCACCTTTTACCATCAGCTGAGACCAATATATTAGGTTCTTATCCTTAAATAATGACATTTTTGTGTAATCAGAAGAAACAAAATACCTCCTTGAGTAAAGGCAATGGGGAAAAGAAAAAAAACCCAAGCCTTATACACAGGAGATTTATAGAAAAAGTTTCTAAAAGAATTTAAGAGAAGTAGCATATAATTAGATTTATGTACGAGGTGAGTATAAGTGGAAAAATAATCTTTTAATAACCAAATGAATTATTTGTTATTGATAATTTTGGGGAGCTGGCGATATATGAGTCACAAGATAGTATCTATTTTTTTTCCATTTAGCAGTATATTACGTATCTATAAGAAGAGTTATAGATTTAATCTCAGATGAAATTGAATATAGTTCCAAATTAGGTAAAGCTATACCCCCACTAGACCAGTCTCTCATGTGATAAGTTAATGCTACTCTGAGTTTATTTGGGAACCATAAACATTTTAGAATCATTGAGTTGAAAATTTTGATTATTGATTTAGGACAAGGAACATATTTATTGTATAATATACAGTATTTTTGGACGTAAAATCATTTTTATAATTGAGAGTTTTTCTTCCATGGTAAAATGAAGCTTTTTCCATGTACTTATATGATTTTCTATTATAGATAGACTATGATTATAATTTAGTTGAATAATATTTTTGATGTTTTTAGTAATTACTATTCCCAAATATGTTATTTGATCTGCTTGTGCTAGAAGTTTTTGTATATTTAGTATCTTATATATAATTACTTGGATAAATAGGAAATATTTTTTGATTTATTATTATTGAAGGTCAATCCAGATTTTTTGAAAGTTTTCCATGGTTCTAAAAACTGCTGAAATAGATGATTTTCCCCCAGAGTGATAAGAATATCATCAGTGAATAGCTGCATTTTGGAAGTCTCATTAATACTTAACTTAAAACCCTCAATTGCTTTATCCATCCTAATTAAGTTAGCCCAATGTTCCATTATTAATGTAAAGAATAATGGGGATAAGGGACAGCCTTGTTTGGACCCTTTGGTTAATGGTATTTTTTGCGAGATACTGGTACCAATTTTATTATAAGCTTGACTTCCATTATATAAGACTTATAAAGCTATTTGAGAATTTTAACTCTTCCATTAGTATAAATAAATAATCCTAATTAACTGACTCAAAGGCAGAGTTTATATCAAGCCTTATTAATGTTAAACTTTTGCTTAAATTATTTGCAGATTCAATCAGAGTAATAGTTCTTTTCAAATTATCATATGTATTTCTATTTACAATAAAATCTGTTTGATCTTCACTTACCAAGGTTGGAAGAAATATCTTTAACCTAGCTGCATATATGGACATAAACATTTTATAAATCAATATTTAATAGAGAAATTGGTATATATGAAGAACATTTTGTGAGGTCTATGTTAGATTTCACTATTGGAGATATAAAGTTATTTTTCCAAGAAGGTGGGGTCGTAATGATGTTTTGAGAAATAGTAAAATTTTTATGAAGTAAATTTAATGTTATTTTGGGTAAAATCTTATAAATTTCAGGAATAATTCCATCATTGCCAGGTGCTTTATTTTGGTTTAGTTTGCTAATTTGGTTTTGAAGGTCAATGAAAGAAATAGGTTTATCTATAAAAGCGGTTTGTTCTTTTGATAATCTATTTTAGTGTATCTTTTGATGAAGGCTTTAATCTCTTCTTTTGAATCTACAATCTGTGATTTCTGATTAATATTATGAAAAAAACATCTAAAGTCTGTTAGAATATTCTGTAGATCAGAGACCATCTTTCTTTTTTAGAGGAGAAAATCTCATTAATACGATTGAGCTTGCTAAGTCTTTTAGTTTTGTTGGCCAATATATTTGAAGATTTAGGACTAGTTGAAATTTTTATAAATTTAAATTTCTCTAAGTTAATCATAGTTTTATGATTTAGAATCTCCAAATATGTATTATTTAATGATATGATTTATTTTTCCTTTTTGTTTTAATCTTTATTTCCTCTGTTGTTAAGTTTTAAATTATCTAATTTAATTTGTATGTCTTGTAATTTCTTATCCCATAGTTTATTTTTCTTATTGTACCAAATGATGGTTTTCCCATATTAGTAAACTTTTAAAACATCCCATATATATTATTATATACTATAATATATATATATATATATATATATATATATATATATATATATATATATATATATATTATCTATCCAAGATAATAGTAATAGTCAGAGAATGGTTCAAGGGAATACTGTCCTAGAATAGATTAACATTAACACACTTCATTTCTCTGAAAGGCAGTCATACTCAGGTGTTTTTTCATATGCCTGTCCAACTAGATGTGCTAATAATAGATTGTCACTTATTTCTAAATATATAAGGCCTGCTCCCTGAAAGTAAAAGAAGTAAATAAATAAGAAGAAAAAAGTATTTACTGTGCATAATTGAGCTGTACCAGTCCTTTTATTATTCTTTAAATCCTTCTGGGGCTTCTAACAGGGGTGTAACAGTCTTTCCTGTTGAAAGGATGTCAGTTCAAAGTTCAAGGTTCACAGAAAGTCAGATTGTACGCCAATGAAGCCTGAATGAACTAATCAGCATCTAGATGGCTTGAGAGAAGCTCCCCCGAATCCAAAACAAAGAGAAAAGGAGACCAAACAATTTCAGTATTAAAGTGTGAGTGATTTTAGCAGTTTTTTGAGGATAAGCATCTTATAAAGCTCGTGGAGAACCAGGGACTTTCAAGCCTCAAAATTAAGTCTGTCAACAATCGCTTATATGAATAAGCATATTTTATAACTAACCAGTATATAAAATACAAAGATTACTATGCCAAATGCAAAACTATGATATAAGAGGACCAATATAACAAATGATCAACCTAACAAATAATTTAAATATTCCCTTTTTGTAATATACTCGTTTTCCCCCTAGAGCAGAGATTTACTATATATAAACACCACATCATCTTATAAACCTCACCTGAGTTTCATGTCCACAAATAAAACTCCACATATGGGAATCAGCAGTGGAATCATTCAAGATTCTCTATAAGCAATTTAAAACATGTACATAGTAAAGGGGATAAATTACTATTCATTTTTTAACTTTTTTTTCTTATCAGACATTTTCCATGTACCATTGTCAGCTAGTCTTTTTAGACTTGTGTTAGCCCATTCCATTTCTTCAATTTTGTCAATAATTTTACTTATTCTAATAAATGTGAGAGCAGCATTCAAGTTTTCAAAGATTTTTGGATCCTCTTGCACAAATATTTTCAATCTGGCCAGAAACAACAGGTTTTTATTTGACTCTTTTTCAATTCTTTAACTAAAGGCAAAAAGAGCTTCCTTTTAACTAAGACCATTGGGGAATAGTCATTGTCAAAGTGAATAATGTTATCTTTTATTTTATTCAGAGCCTTAGCCCAGACTGTTTTAAGGATAATTTCTTTGTCATGAGATGAGAGAAATATTACAATCACAGATTTAGTTGAGTTGTTCTTACTAGTTTTGGATGATACTAATAATGTGTGGGCTCTTTTAATGCCGTAGGATTAAGCTTCAGGGAGATCAAGTACATAATGCAGCCAAGTAGTCAAAATGTTTACCAAATTGTTACCTTCAATATTGTCTGGCAAACCAAAGATTCTAATATTATTTTTATGTGACCTGTTTTCTAAGTCAGTAATTTTTGATTGTACTATAGTGTTCTGTTTTAATAATAATTCTATGTTGTTTTCTCCTTCCTGTAGTCTGCCATCCATATCATTCAGTGCTTGTTCAATTTCAGTAATTTGTGTTTTCTGTTGCTGAAGATCCTCATGTATAGTTTCTATCACTTTTGAGCATTTCTGCTTAAAATTGTCCAATTTTAAGTCCATTTTGTCAATTTTCACTGACAACTCCTGGATATTAGAAAGCAAAGACTGTAATTCCTTTCTGAGAGCAGTTTCTTGATAGCTAGCTTTAGAGAAGCTTATTCTGAAGTCCACTGATGAGAGAAAATTATCAAGTATAATTTTGACAGGAAAATATCAAGAATTCATAAAAATGTTTATATATTATCCTAGGATATGTTTAGAAGATTCTATTAGTGTATAAAAAAGCTTCTTAGGATACCTTTTAACAAGAAATCCTGCCATGAAAATTTGAAGTGACAGAGCTGAGAAGAATTGCTGCTATGTAAAACATATCTTAGCCATGCCCCACTGTTTTGTGGAGATGTTAAAGCTGCAAAGAATTATAGGAGATGTAGGCACAAGTTTGCATGAAAAGTAGTTATAGGATATTTAAATTATAGCAGGGCAGAGACACAATAATGGTGAGACACAGAAAAAAATAAGAAATAAAACAATCAGTTAAGCTGCATGGTAGGTAAGGATATCTTATACATGTAGAGTGGACCAGAGAAATCCTTAATGGAGCAAAATGCAATTATTTCAGATTGTAAAGTACTGACGCGTAGTAGAGAACTATGAACCTAGTCAGAGAGGTATTGTTTGTCTATGCAAGTTATGGTAAGCCAGGTAGAAATGACATGGATAAACCCAATATTGTAAAGGATTTAATGCAAAAAAGATGCAGAGCTACTATAGAGGGGGACCTCAGGTTGAGTGCTTGCCAGAGTACAGGATACTATTACACAGCACAATGTAAAACAACTAATATGAAAGCAACACTTTCCCCCAGATTCACTATACTTCCATGCAGGACTAGCTTTGTCCTGCATGGGAGCAGACGTTTAAGAGCAGGACAGCAGCACGCCATGCATATTAATGAAGGCGTGCTGCCTGAGCTCCTAAATGGACACGGAGCATGTATGAGTGCAGGGGGCATGTCTGAGAGCAGAGCTCTTAGCATATAAATGCCCCTGCAAGCAAGAACAGCAGGTTAGAAATAAGAATGAGCGAAATTGCTCATATGTGTCCGCATACCCCAGCAACATCCCCACAAGTTTATAAGAGCAATAGTTAAAAAATAAAATATAAACAAGCTATTTTTTTATGAAACAGATAAAATTTAACCATAGGTGCGAGGGTTTGCCCATTGCTTAGCTACGTTTATTGCAGCTTAAATGGCACAAGAGGCTAAAATCAAGATGTATGCAAATGGAGTACTGCAATGGTGTAGTGGGCAGAGCATTCAAGAGTACTGCTTTCCGCTCTACGGCTTTTTTGTTTGGATTACTTGGTTGTCAGTGAAAGCCGCACTTTCTTGGTTTTTTGGGCAGAGCATTCACCTTATGACCAGTCATTCCTAGTTCAAGTCTCACTCCAGAACATTGCATTTTCTATGTCAAATCACTTTATGAACAATATTTTAGTTGCATAACCTATGAAATAACATGTATTTGTGAACTGGAGTAGTGCATTAAATGCAGATGTGAGGTGTCATTGTCATAATGTTGTAAAATCCACAGATAATCACAAGTGCCCCATACAGTATATGTACACATGAATCAGGGATAAAACCAAAGGTACAATGTGTAGTGAATGATAAATCCATAGAGTTTCCAAATCCACCACCTTCCCAAGAATCATTTTACATTACTGTCTAAATTAATGCAGGGGTAAGCAAGAGTAAGCAATATTAAGCAAGAGTAAGAATATTTAAGCAGTAGTAAGTGGGTTTAAGCCTGTTTGCTCAGGGGTAAGCAATGCACACACAGGTTAAGCAATATTGAAGCTAACTCTCTGTAAGCATATTTAACTGGAGGTTAGCATTGCTTCCATCACGCAAACCCATGCAAACCCATGCAAACCCACTTACAATTGCTTAAAAGTGCCTTAATCACTCTGTATGCAACAGCCACTGTTCTGGCCAGAAACAAAATAAACAACCTTTGCAGGTCTTGAACCCAGGACCCTGTACACTATAATCCCAGTAGCTATCCACTAAGGCATCACAGCAGTATTTAAGACTGAGGTATCACCAAATAGATCCTCACTATAGGAAAGTCAAACCGAACATGTGAAAGGAATCTATATACAGTTTATGTTGCATAACCTATTAAATAACATAAATATGTGAAATGGAGTACTGCATTAAGGCCAGATGTGAGGTGTCATTGTAATAAAGTGTTGAAATCCCCTAATAAACACAAGGATCCCATGCAGTGTACATACATATGAATCATGTATACCAAACACATATATAACATGTAATGAATAATAAATCAATGCCAAAAAGCAAATAGTATGCAAATTAAAAATTAAGCAAAGCTAAAAATTGCATAGCCAGCGTACTATGTGTAAGCAGTGTGTAGGCCAGTTATCTCAGTTTGCCCATCGGTATACCCCTTTAAGCAATGCCAACTTTAGGTAAGCAGGTATGCCCATAGCTTAGCATTTTCAAAACCGTCCAATCACGGCAAAGTGTGAGAAATCAGCCCTATTTAAACCCAACAGGCAGGAATACATCTCATCTCTGACTGGTATGGGAGAGGGTGTGCGCTTTCGGGTGCAGCGCTGGGACATCCAGGAGTCCAGAGTCATGACAGAACTCCTTGTGAAAGACTATGACCAGAGACTGCTGCAGGGCCAGTACTAGGGTTCCCAATACAAAGCAGAAGCCTGAGACCATCTCACTTGTGACCTCACCAGTGCCACTGGCATACCCTGAACTGGTGAGCAGGTCAGACATCACTATGCTGACCTGAAGCGGTGAAAGGGGGATCTCTTGGATCAGTGGATCCAAGAGGCTAGGAGGACAGGGGATGTTCCTGCCATGTGTAAGTATCTAGTCTATCTAACTAGTCTTCTTACTGCCTGTTTAATAATTTCCAGCTCATGTATATTATGGATAGGTATGGCTAAATATTCCTCTTACATCTTTCACAGTGGCAGATGAGCAGGCTGCAAACCAGGAAGCCCATGCCTGTAGATTGCAACAGTTGCGGCGCGAGGCAGCTTAGTAATACTCTTACATGTACTATCATAGGAAATAAATCTAAAATTAGTAATATGTTAATCACCTGTATAAAACATGTATTGTTTAAGGCATGTACTGCATATACCAGAGAATATGGCAGGGAGAGACTCATATAGCATAATAGCCTGACAACAAAGGTCTAACTGCTGGACTGCATGTGTTTACTCTGGTATCATATGGTAATGTAGAGTTGCAATCTCTTGATAGTACTGTTGTATTAAGCACTGTTACCCACACTGTGCTACATAAATAAAATGTGTAGGAATGTCTGTATATTACTGTTGTAATCACAAGAGATCATATAGTACAACTGAGAGAGACTTAGACAGGAAACAGTGAAAAGATAGACAACATAATCCAAATAGCACACTCAACTGAGATGTGAACTGTTGTATTTTTAGCACACACACGTGGTTCGAATCCTGGGAGTGGTAGTAAGCTGTATGCAGAATTATACCCCACAAGTGTACAGAATTGTCCAGACTCTCCAGTTAATCAGCCTATATCTGCCGGCTGTTACCCTGTCCCCCTGGCATATCAGTGTGCTAATCTCTGACATGTAGGCAGCATTTCATGTCATATAACTGACTGTCAGGTCTGTACATATTTGGAAAATATCAATGAAAATAAACCTGTCGTACAAGTCACCAAAGGTTTAAGAGAGCAATATATGTCTCAGTTCACCTGCATGTGGTCAAGACATGCCCAGAGTGTGTGCAATAAGAGATGGACAGGTATGTGCATAACATCAACCTGGAATTTGGGAATATGTGTAGAAACAGTCAGGTAGTGTTAACAAAAAATACCTCCACAGGTATACCAGGTAAGAGATGTATACTGCAGGCAAAACTCAGTTCATATATATAGTTGTCTACATCCACACCACTGTCCAAACTAAGGCCATAAGGTAGTGTATTAATACCTGTAAGTTACAGATCACAGCACTGAATAGGAAAGTAATGAGAACTACAGGAATATACTAGTTGTTAATTGACATCTCCCCACCACCATATCTGCAACAATAAATAAATACAAACTCAGTTGGTATATGCTGCATTAAATCTACTGCTGGGACATATGTCCTATTGTTTAATAAGTATTTAAATTTGTTTAAATTTGTTTCTATGCATGTGCCATGTTGAAATACTGCAACATTGGTGGCATGCTGCCATCAATGTACCTGCATGCTGTTGTAATGGCCACTTGTAGTTCCATATATGCATGTGTTCTGTTTGCTATGCACCTGTTCCATATCTGGTGTTTTGGGTTAATGAGAATATATATGCAAGCTGTTATATCTAATCCTGGAATGTGTTAACTATTACTAACCCACATATGTTGTAAAATTGAAACACCATAGCACATTTGGGAAGGCCGGACCCAGAGGACACACCTGTCCCATCTCATCTGGCCATGGCACCAGGCACCAGCACATCTGGGGCTCACCCCGGGACCTCCTCATCCACTGGTCCTACACCACCTTCAGGTGGAACCACCTCAGGAGATGGGGCTCGCCCCTCCCGTGGGAGCGGGTGCGAACTGGACACTGTCACCCATCGTCAGGTCCAGGGCATGGTGCGTAGCAAGCTCTACAGGGAGTTTGGAGATCTGCTACACCAGCTTAAGGGTTGAGTGTCACAACTAGAGGGTTGGCCTGGCCCTCCTACTCAGCTCCCAGCACAACCACCTTTGGGGCTGTGAAAGTACCGTGGTAACTGCCCATGGGTGGGGACCTGAGATCCCACTGTTTCCATTAGGGGGCTTATGTACTTCTGATTTCCAAACACCCCTCCTCATCAAGGTGTTTACTCCCCACATGTGTCATATACCACCCCTGTCTGCTGTCTTGTCTGTCTTGTCTGTTATCCTACCCAACCAACCTCCCCAAATATCGATATCACAAGGCAAAACATAGGAATAAATAGGAAGACATACCACAGAGGCAACAACCAAACCAAAAATAAACCAAAAACGTTTATTGCATTTAGCACCTCAGCTATTCAGCCTTCAAAGAGTAAAACGCAATATCAAAAAACACACTTATATACACATAAAATTAACAAGTCACACCCACTGCTAATTAAATTACATATTTCCAATCAAATTCTTTATTTAACCCTGATGGTTCCAGGGTGTTGAATTCTTTTTATAAATTGTGCATCTGTTTTTGTTGACTTTGATGATTGTGCTGCTAATGCATATACTAATTTTGACACTAGTGCGATTCAAGTAAAAAGATGTTTTATTCCTCCATATACTAACACATGCATACAAGGTTATATTTCTAGTATAAGTTTTGAAGTGGAAAAACATTATAAAATGTTAATGAGTAATAAATCAAATGTCTGAGAGACATTTAAGTAAGCAACAATGGGTTGAATTCTGTCAATTTTGCAATGATAGAAATTTTGTTGTAAAGCCATCTGATACAGGCAATCGAATAGAGATTTTGAATTTTATACAATATATTGATATGTGTTACATGCATTTGAATGATACAAGTGTTTATGAGAAATGTAACATTAATTGTTATTTTCACGCTATTGATGAGTATTTCCTGCTTCTTGATAAGGGTCAATGTTTAGGTTATTTTCCCTTCAGTGATGTTACTAAGAAATTTAGCGTAGCAAACAGCAGTCTTGCTGTTTTCTACTGCCTACATAAAACTCATAAGGGTCTTAGCAATTTAACTGGGAGACCTATTATTTCTGCTAAGAAATATTTTTTTAAAACCCATTAGTACTTTTTTTTTCCATAATAAATTTTTATTGAAATATATTTTCCAAAAACATTACAAAAATACAATAAACATCACACACATAATACACTACAACTACTACAAACCATTTATACAATATCTACATGAAATGCTTCCTATATTTAATATATTCCTAAAATCAGTATCATGCTAATATAATATTGAAGACCTTTTCCCATATTTTCGGGTTATTAATATTTTTGTTAGTTTGTTTCAGAAGTAATTTATGTGCTAGTATATGTTTTATAGCCACAAGCTTAAAATTATTCCATGATGTCTTATGTGGTTCTAGCCAATTTGTGGCTATATAGAGTTTCATCAGCAAAAAAATATTCATACAAATAATAGTTTGTGATCTGGAAAGCTCTCTTGGAGGAATGTGTAGAATCATAAATTCCCATGACAGTGTAGAACTTTGATAACCCATCTTTTGCAGTTGTACTTTAAGAGAGTTCCAAAGTTTATATACGCATTTACAACTCCAGAACATATAAAGAAGATCTGCTGTTTGATCTGCACAGTATGGACAAATTGGAGAATTCCTAGGGTTAAATTTATGTAATCTAAGATGTGTGTAATATGCATTGTTCCAAATCATCAATTGTGTGTACATCAGTTTTTGAAAATAAACTGATTTCCTAGTTATATCAATTGCTTTTAATATCTGATTGTCTGTTACTGTTACTTTGTTTACCCAATACTCTGAAAGCAAAATTTTGTCCTGAAATTTCAAATCCTTAATCAATTTGTATGCAGTTGCTATAAATTTAGTGTCTTGTTGGATAGCTTGCCACAATTCAGAGCACTTATCCACAAATCCGGCTGCAGGTTTAAAGTTCCTAAAGTAGCTCAAGGCAAGTTCTTTAACTTGTCTCATTATAACAATGTAACTTCTAGGTAGATTCATTTCCTGTCTAATTTGTAAAGCCGATAAGTCAAGTTTATTAAAAATATCAAATAGAGTCAGATTAAGTATTAATGGAAATTTGCTGAGATCGATCAGCTGATTATTTAGTTTAAAATTAGGATTCCTGTGAAAAGGTTGAAGAACCATCATATATTGCAATAAATCTACGGACTGAAATAAAGTTTGCAAAGATGAGACACAGGTTATTATGTGGTCCATGACCCCATATTTTATCAGACTAATTTTGTCCATAAAGGGCAATGCTTTAGGATTTATTTTCCTATCCAAAATATGCTTATGATTCAAGACCACCCAAGTTGGTATCCATTTTGTATTCATTACATCATAATTAGCAATTCTTAAAATTTTATTAGCGTTTACAATCAAATAATATGCTTCAAAGTTTGGTAGCTCAAGTCCCCCTCTTGTTTTAGGGGTCATTAATTTCTCATAAGATATTCTAGTTCTTTTTGGGTTCCAGATAAATTTAGCTAGATCTTTATGCATTTGTTTAAAAACTGTTTTTGAAATTGATAATTGGGCAGACCTAAATATGTATAACATTCGTGGTAGTATATTCATTTTCACTATTGATACTTTTGGTAATACCGGTAGTTTTAAATTCTTCCATCTGTCACAATCAGCTATTATGTGTTCCCATACTCGTTTAACATTATTGTTATAAAATTCCTTATTATCCGTAGAGAAGTTGATACCCAAATATTTAATATTTTCTTTACATGTTAACTTCCCCATCAGGGCCATTAATGAAAAAGGTTTTGGGGTTCTTAACGGGAAGATATTCATTTTCTGTAAGTTAATTTTATAATTAGAAACTACCAAAAATTTGTTTATGAGCTCTAATATCTTTTCACTGTCCGAAATTGGGGTTGTACAATAAATAATAAGATCATCGGCGAATGCTGACATTAATATTTTATTCCTATAAATTATTGGTGCATTATGATACAAATTTTGCTTGATATATAAAAATAGGGGTTCTAGATATAGGTTAAACAATAAGGGGGACATGGGACAACCCTGACAAGTACCATTTTTAATCTGTATTCTGTTAGAATAAGTCCTATTGATGTATAGTGTAGTGTATGGATTACTATATAATATTTGTAGTATCTGAATGAATTCTTGGGGCAAGTTAAAATAGGGTAACACATCAAACAAAAAAATTATGTCTACTCTATCAAATGCTTTCTGGGCATCTATTATAAGAGCATAGATATTAAAGTTGTTTTGTTTAGCATCGTCATCATATTATGCAGTGTAAGTGTGTTATCGCTAGTTTGTCTAGTTGCCATAAATCCAGCTTGTTCCTTAGAAATTAGATATATCAAAACCTTCTTTAGTCTCGATGCTATAATTGATGTTAAAATTTTCATATCCACATTCATTAGTGCTATTGGTCTGTAATTATCTGGGTTAAGGGGATCTGAATTGGTTTTATGTATGAAAATTGTTTTTGACGCATTGAGGTGGGGGTCACTAATTTTATTTTTAGTTATATAATTAAATACATGAGACAATTCATTTCCCAAACTATCAGCAAACTCTTTGTAAAATTCAGCTGTAATACCATCAGGCCCTGGCGACTTATGTGCTTTCATATGTTGAATTGTATATACTATTTCTTCTTTAGAAATAGATTCATAGATTCATAGATTCATAGATTAGTACTAGGCTAACTGCCCTTGCGAGCCACTTTAAGCCTAGACGATTATCCCTTGTGAGACTCAAACCCTGCACCTTGTGTTTGTAAGGCAAACACCTCAACCATTAGGCCACCCCCAACCCCCTCATTTGGCTTAATCAGGTCACTTTGCAGGCTCTCTTCTAATTCTGGAAAGTTAATTTTTTGCAGAAAACTTTTATTCTGGTTATGTAGAGACCTATCAGTTTGCCCCTCATACACCTTAGTATAGATTTTCCCAAAAACATCAACAATATCCACAGTTTTAGAATATATTGTGTCGTTATACTGAATTTCCGAAATATATCCAGTTGTTTTTGATTGATTTATAATCCTTGCCAGTACTTTTGATGGTATTTGAACATTATTAGCATATTTCACTAAACACCTATGTTCTTGAAGTGTTAATTTATTATTATGAAGCAAAAAGAGATCCCTTTGAAGCTTCAACATTTCCTCCTCCGTTTGAGCGTTAAAATTCTGAATCATTATCAAGTTGTTTTATTCTTATTTCTAGTTTTTGAATATCACTATTATGAATTTTCTTATAATATGAGGCTTTTTGTATAGGAAATCCTCTAATTTGAGCTTTAGCTGTCGCCCATTCAATGTCAGGAGTATGTTTTTAGAGCTTCAAGCTATCTGTAAATTCTTTCAAATATTTTATAATTCTGTCTGCTACCTCTTTTTTACTTAAAAGATTTGGGTTGAGTGACCAATTATAACCCCTATGCCTTCTTGTGTCTTTTAAATCTTTAGAAAATGTTAACGAAATTTTTGAGTGATCTGATAGATGACGAGTATGTATAACCACCACTGGTTCTAAATTCGTTAGTGCTTTAGATATCAAAAAATAATCTATTCTAGCCCACATTTTGTGGCATGGTGAATAGAAGGTGCATTTATTTGCATTATTAATATCTTGTGAATAAGAAAAGGGGTCATATAATTGAAAATCTTCCTTAAAATCATTTAATGCTATCCCGGCCTGCTTATTAAATGCTCTCTGTGGACAAGACCTATCCAACTTTGGATTTTGATTGGTATTCCAGTCCCCACCCACAACAAAGTAATAACCATCATATTGTGTTAATATTGGATATAATGATGCTATGAAACTGTGTTGATCATTACATGGGGAATATATATTCAAAAGTAGGATAGGTTTATAAAATGCATTATCCGATAAAATCACATAACACCATCGCCCATTTGGATCCACTTTGGAGTCTAAAATCCTATCTTTGTATTGGGTTTTGATAATTATATCCACTCCCACACTGTTTGTCTTACCTTCTGATGTCACTAGCTCTCTAATCCAGTTCTATTAGTACTTTTTTACATGAATATTTAAAAAAAATATGTTTTGGGCTTACCCTCATATGTGAGAGATAGTCAAGATTTTCTGACTAAAATACAGGGTTTTACGTGGAATAGTTCTATGTTCTGGTTATGTATGGACGTAAAATGTTTATATATGAACATCAGACATGATGTTGGTATTCAGGCCCTGTTTTATTTCTTAGGTGATTCCCCTATGTCTTATTTTTTGATTGATTTGGTTGTATTCTGTTTAAAGAATAATTTTTTTGTTTTTAATGGGGAAGTTTTTCGCCAACTACAGGGGACTGCAATGGGGGCGGCTTTTGCCCCTATGTATGCTAATCTGGTTATGGGTAAGTTTGAATTCAGTAATATATATCGTCATAAGTTTTGCAGGTCTCAAGTTTTGTTATATTTGAGATTTATAGATGATCTCATCTTTTTGTGTGATGGCCCAATTGAGTCTGCTTCTCAATTTGTGGAAGATCTATACGTTAAAAGTATGGGCCTACAATTTGATGGTATACAGTTGGGTATGGAGGTGAACTTCTTGGATATTTAACTTAGTCAGCTGAATACAGGGTTAAATAGTAAATTTGAACACAGAAATCAAATTGTATGTGGAAACAGTCATTATCTAGCACATTTAATGAAATTATTGCCTTATAATGAATTTCTTAAGATACATAGACTTTGTAGTAAGAATGAAGCCTTTAATAATGAGATTTTGGAATCTGAAAAAAAATTTCTTAGATAAGGGGATATGATGTAAGGTCAGTTGTAGAAGCAAAAGTTAAAGTAATGGAGTTAAGATGGTGAAATATTTATACTAATTGTAGGGCCTGTAGTAATAGTAATGGCCATTATAATAATAATAGTAATAATGTCCCTTTTGGGTGCCCTGATAATATTAGAGCTAATAAAGGTATGAATAGAGTGATCCCTAAGGAAATTTATTTTGTTACTACCTTTAATGTTATTAGTGACAAAATTGTGAACACCGTTCAACAGTTTTGGCCTGTGTTGCTTAGGGACAAAGAATATTAATGGGCATTATTTTACTGTAAGGAATAACTTTAGTTGCAATACTCGTGGGGTTATATATGCTTTAAAGTGCAGCTGTAATAAGTTTTACATTGGAGAAACTAGTAGAAGCTTTAAAGTATGCTTCCAAAAACATCTAAGAGACATTAAAAATGCTAAAATAGATAGCCCTTTAGGTAGTCATTTTCTTGAGTTTCATAACTCAAATCCAGATCCATTTGTTGATGTGTTCTAGATAAAGTGGAGGTATCTTTTGGTGAATATGTCAGCTTAAATAGTAAGCTCCAAAGGAAGGAAACTGTATATTTTAAAATTCTAACACGTTGGACCCATCAGGGTTAAACAAAGAATGTGATTAGAAATATGTAATTTAATTAGCAGTGGGCGTGACTTGTTAATTGTATATGTATTTAAGTGTGTTTTTTGATATTACTTTCCATTTTTTGAAGGCTGAATAGCCAAGGTACTAAGTGCAATAAACTTTTTGGGTTTATTTTTGGTTTGGTCATTTCCTCAGTGGTAATTCTACCTCCCCAAATATACCTACTATCCCTCCCCAACATCCCACTCTCACCTGAAAAAAAAATGGGAAATCTATTCCCCCCAAAAAATCTCACCCCATACATAGCTGTCCATTCTGCACACGTGTCCACTGGATCTAATTGGCTTCACAACATATTATTGTTTTCCTCATCCCTCTATCAGGAGTTTGAGTGTCCATATCTATCTCCAAATTCAGTATATATGCACAGCTGTTGCTGTAGAAGAAATGGGCAGCTATGGACCTTCCCTACACCCATCCTGCATATCCATAGCTATTTTCCCTACTGGCTTTCCCTCTTTGTGCCCCTTTTTTCACCACTTTCCTATCAACCCTTTTTCATTTCTTTTAAAGAAATTAGCATGGGGGTAAGTGGGAGTAAGCATTTTTAAGCAGCAGTAAGTGGGTTTAAGCTTGTTTGCATGGGGGTAAGCAATGCCTACACAGATAAAACAATTTAGAAGCTAACTGAGTGTAAGAAACTGTAACCGGTAGTTAGCAGTGCTTACCTTCTCGCAAACCTGAGTAAACCCGCTTACAACTGCTTAGAAGTGACTTAATCACTCTGTATCCAATGGCTCTTTTTTTGCCGAGCAACAAAATAAACAGACTCTGTAAGGATTGAACCCAAGAACCTGCACACCATAGCCAAAGTGATTTACCACTAAGCCATGTCAGATATGCATAACACTGATGTTTTCACAAACATATCATCCATCACAGTCATTCAACAGTACAGGAAATATATTTATACATGTAGATGTATGAGAGGGAGAGAAGGCTGGATGATGTAGGGATAGTGAATCATGAAGTGCAATGGATTAGCAAGGAGGAAGTAAGGATAGCTATGAAGAGGATGAAGAATGGAAAGGCTGTAGGTCCAGATGACATACCTGTGGAAGCATGGAGGAGGTTAGGTGAAATGGCAGTGGAGTTTCTAAGCAGATTGTTTAATGAAATCTTGGAAAGTGAGAAGATGCCTGAGGAATGTAGAAAAAAGTGTTTTCGTACCGATTTTTAAGAATAAGGGTGATGTGCAGAGCTGTAGTAACTACAGAGGGATTAAATTGATCAGTCACAGCATGACATTATGGGAAAGAGTAGTGGAAGCTAGGTTAAGAAGGGACATGATGATTACTGATCAGCAGTATGGTTTCATGCTGGGAAAGAGCACTACAGATGTGATGTTTGCTCTGAGAGTGTTGATGGAGAAGTACAGAGAAGGTCAGAAGCAGTTGCATTGTGTTTTTGTAGACTTAGAGAAAGCATATGACAGAGTGCCTTGAGAGGAGTTGTGGTATTGTATAAGGAAGTTGGAAGTGTCAGAGAAGTATGTAAGAGTGGTACAGGATATGTACGAGGGTAGTGTGACAGCGGTGAGGTCTGTGGTGGGAGTGACAGATGCATTTAAGTTGGACGTGGGATTACATCAAGGATCAGCTCTGAGCACGTTCGTATTTGCAATGGTGATGGACAGGTTGACAGACAAGATCAGGCAGGAGTCCCCGTGGACTATGATGTTTGCAGATGACATTGTGATCTGTAGTGAGAGTAGGGAACAGGTGGGGGAGACCCTGGAGAGATGAAGATATGCTCTAGAAAGAAGAGGAATGAAGGTCAGCAAGACTAAAACAGGATATATGTGTGTGAATGAGATAGCGGATAGAAGAATGGTGAGGATGCAAGGAATAGAGGTGTCAAAGGTGGATGAGTTTAAATACTTGGGATCAATAGTTCAGAGTAATGGTGAGTGTGGAAGAGAGGTGAAGAAGGCAGGATGGATTGGGTGGAGAAGAGTGTCAGGAGTGATTTGTGACAGACGAGTACCAGTAAGAGTGAAAGGGAAGGTCTACAAGAGGGTAGTGAGACCGGCTATGTTATATGGGTTGGAGACAGTGCAACTGACAAAAAGGCAGGAGTTAGAGCTGGATGTGGCAGAGTTAAAGACGTTAAGATTTGCACTGGCTGGGATGAGGGTGGACAGAATTAGGAATAAGAATATTAGAGGGTCAGCCCAGGTTGGAAGGTTTGGAGATAAAGCCAGACAGGCAAGATTAAGTTAGTTTGGACATGTGCTGAGGAGGGATGCTGAGTATATTGGGAAAAAGATGCTAAGGATGTAGCTACCAGGTAACAGAAAAAGAGGAAGGCCTAAGATAAGGTTTATGGATGTGGTAAGAGAGGACATGCAGGTGGTTGGTGTGACAGAGCAGGATGCAGAGGACAAGAAGAAATGGAAAAATATAATCTGCTGTGGCAACCCCTAACGGGAACAGCCAAAAAAAAAAAAAATATATATATATATATATATACACATACACCTTTAGATATATATGTCTACATATATATGTCCATATATAGCAGTATATATATATATATATATATATATATATATATATATATATATATATATATATATATATATATATATATATATATATATATATATATGTAATTATATTATGTCAGGTAGAACCGTAATTATATATATATATATATATATATATATATATATATATGTGTGTGTGTGTGTATGTATATACAGATATATATCTACAGATATAAAAGAGAACATAACAAGTACATGTATGCCCAAAGGCACCATTAATGGGGGTGAGGGAGCCCAAGCTAAATACATCCTGTAAGTATTGATATCACCCCCTCCCCCACAACAAAACAGATCTGCCCTGCAATACAATGCCAACTGTTGCAAATCCTATACCCAGGACCTGACACAACATGGGCACAAGATGTTAACAGTAACCCGTCCCACCTGTATGATGTTAGGATGGTATCAATAACATATCATGCAGTACACTCTGGCTACCATAGGGAATGTACAATATGAAACCAATAAACATTCCAAAGATACATATACACACACACACACACACACACATATATGAAGAGAGAGAGAGAGAGATAGATATATATGTAACTACACATACACACACAGAGATATGTATAGGAAGTTACATATTTAGAGGATGCACACCATACTGAACAGCCAGTATTCCTACAGTTGCCACCTTATCAAATGGTCAGTGTATGAGTCACCCATGCAAAAGACAATTGTTGCCTGAAACATATACCCACAGAGAAGTCAAAGGATATGGCACCACACACAGGTTTGCATACATAGGAAAGTTTTATTTGTGTACTATCGCAGTTGTATATGCCATGTCATATAGCTCTAAATACTTTGAAATGCATACAAACAGATTAATGCAACTCTCAATACAATACAATACAATACAAGGAACTCTTGTGGCAGCTTAAATTAGACGCTGCCACAAGTCCCGGTTTAAATGATAATATAAACATAAAAAGTGTTCTTAAATTAAGAATGGCCAGACTGTGATTTCATAAGTAATTTGATGTCATTGTACATAGAATTTGTTTAATTATTTAATTAGTAATCACTTGTAAAATAGATCAATATAATACAATATGAATTAATATATTCATGAATTTTTATAATAACATATTGATTTTAATAAATCTTTTTTGGTATTAGTATGTATTGAACAGTTTAGAAAATGTTTATCAAATATACCGAGAATATTTTTACAATATTTTTATAACATTTTTATAATATTTGCATATTTGTCTATTTATTTATATATTATAAAATTTTATATGTATATTTTTCATATGTCTATATATATTTTCTTATAATTCTACATATTTTTGTAGGGCATGAAACGAATCAATTCTATTGTAGTATATAAGAAATCAGATTTAATGAATTTCAATATTTAAATAAGGTCAATATGATTTTTTACATTTTATACACACCAGCATTAATGGATTATATAGTAATAGTACAATGATGTAAATGAAGTGTAGTCAGGCTAGTAAATGAATGTATAGCTTTAAAGTTTAATTACTACTGTTGTCACATGGTGGTAAATGAGCTTTTTATATACAGCTCTATTTTATTGCACATTTTATCTTGATAAAGCTTGGTAATGGGACCAAGTGAAAGCGCTTGATTTCAATTGTTTTGTTTTTTTCTGACTGAATGAACAATTACGCTGAATAGCGAAGTTTTTTAACGTAATTTCAAAGACAAGAGTAATAAAGTCTTTTTTATTACAACGTTCCTCCAACGGACTGGTTCTTCGAGCAGTGGAAGCGTTGCTTTGGTATATATGTAGACATCCATAACTATATGTACATCTATAGCTATATATCTGTATATGTGTAGACATATATATCTGTGTATGTGTGTGTATATATATATATATATATATATATATATATATATATATATATATGTGTGTGTGTGTTTGTATATATATATATATATATATATATATATATATATATATATATATATATATATATATATATATATGGGTCCCTATCTATTCGTCGACAATTCATTTCACTGACACTCATTTCGTCGACAGTTCATTTCGTCGACAGAAAGATGTGCCCCCTTCCCCAATGTTGTGCAACCCTGGAGTTGATATATATAGTTAGGGGGGGGGCACATCTTTCTGTCGATGAAATGAACTGTCTGTGTGTGTGTGTGTGTGTGTGTGTGTGCGCACATATTTGTTTGTGTCTTTCGGCTTTTCCCGGTTAGGGGTCACCACAGCGGAACTCTGGCCCGCTAATGATTGGCAGTAGTGTTTTTACATGCTGGCTTGCCAGGCCTTACGCACAACCTTCAATGAAGGAACACCCATTCATGCATGTCGCCACACAGAAGACGTTCTTACTGAGAATTGAACAGGCAACGTCTAACTGTGATATATGTATGTAGATATGTATATGTCTATATATCTATATGGATATATGGACATATATATTTATATATCTATATACATATATGTTTACCATATGTCCAGAACATGGAGTGGTTTCCTACCTCGGCACCAATAGTCTCAACCTCTTAGTGCAAGGGAATGTCATCTATGTATTGCAGGGATATATGTAGACTGTTGCGACTGTAAAAGGAGTTGTCTTAACAGACATGTTGTGTGTGGGAAGTCACATCTGCTATTGACATGTACACCATCGGTTACTGACAGACATCCTAAGGACATCATAGTGCAGTACCACTGATATCACAATAATGATCCTGTGGACTGCAGCAGAGATATAACCAATATATTTGGACAGTCTGGCACTCTCTGGTCAGTCCAGAAGTATACACAGATCTTCTTTGTGTGAGAGATGTGGACCAAGCCTGACAATGTGGATGTTACCAGTCATGTACATGGGTATATCATGTAAATAATGGACTACATATGCCCACACAGTTTATGCATTCACACATGCCTGCCTATCCTGATACATAACTGGCGGTGCACAGGTCATATGGCCACATACTACCCAGTAGTTAGTGACATAAATCTATACAGAATCCCACTGCTTTGTCAGAAATACACAACAGTAATGGTGGCCTGGCAGCAGTACATCTTGCAAATATCTGGACATAATATCACACTGAGTAATTACACTAAGCTGCTAGGCAGGTAACAAAGCACTGTGCAAACTACAGGCAGACTGCCACAACACTGGCCTACATTTTGTATGGGGGAATACACATGTACCTGCAAATATAGCAGGCTCTGCAGGCATGTCACAGCACAGAGTAACAGCCACCTGTGAGAAAGGGCATGTCCACAACCAATGTGAACACAGCCACAGCCACATATGTTACGCAAATTTAATATGACACTATATGGTCTGTCTGATCAACATCATCCTCATATGTGCCACTCACACACTAACCCTACATAAACTGGGTCACGACACAGTGTGGTCCAATGCCTGTCTGTGGAATGGGACATATATGTTTGGCCCTACAAACATGCGAGCTGATAGGGTCCCATGCACTGGAGCAGCATGTAACATCAGATAGAACAGGACCAAGAACAATTACATCTACCACATTCTGTACACAGGCCAAGGTTCGTATTCGCAATACGCATACTGTCGACAATCACCATAAGTACACGAACCCCACTACTGTACACACAGCCACAGAATGCCCAAGTAATGTCCTCGGAAATAACTCCTACTATACATAACATGTCTAGCAGTCTGATATGTGACTGGCTTGTTATCAGGTATGATGTCAATAAATAATGGTGTACAGAACATATGCACCTCTTACTGCATGACATATGTACAAAGGTTGACAGACTTGTGGCTGGAGCCAGAAACACTGGGCCAATATTGGCATGTTGCTGTGATACCCTCATACATTTACTGTTGTAACAGTGTTTGTTGTGACATATGTCCTATAAGGGATATGAAGTCAGTAACTCTCATGACTGTCACCATGTACTGACTGCAATCCTCAGACTATTCTGCTGCACTTCTAGGATAGGTGATCTGTGAGTAACACAAGAAACATAAGACTCCAAACACTGCCCAGTCTGCAGATACCACTACAGGTGGGAGTTTCCTCAAACACATAACACTGTCATGACAGGTGTTAAATCATGTAGACAAGCTATATCTACACAAACCCTGTTAAACCAACATTACTCCAAATGCAGAAGAGCAGCACTTACATTCTGTAGTCATGTCTGGCACCTCCCCCTCCTGTTTGTTGGCCTGTCTCCATAGTGCATGTTGTTAGAAGTATATCCCAATACCATCTGTGATGCTGTTTGCCAAACACTGACATGAGGTCCTGCTCACAATGAATGAAAAGGCCCAACACCCAGATGATGTTCCTAGGTATAGAAGTGTGTTTCCATGCAATTGGCTATAGGAATGCTATCACAGTTGTTCCACATGCAATCAACTAGTGGGGGAATGTAATTCATGCAGAGGCCATAAGCTGATCATGAGCATCACTTACAAAACATAAGCTACTGCCTAAGCAAAGCAGGTGTACTTCTTCACATCCACCAGAGAGGGAATGAGAGGGACAGACAGAGACAAAGTAAGACAGGGAGGCGGTGGGAGAGTGAAACCTAAGCATGTTTGTGTCACACACTTACCAGTACAGGGTTTCAAACCCCTGCTGGGCTATTTATTGCTATCACATGTCTATGCAGTTATTGCATGCACCACATAGCTTACATGTTGGGGAGCTATCCAAAGGTATATCTGATGGTGAGTGACATCTGCAACAGTGATATAGGAGTGATAAGATAGGTGTAGTACATGTGCCTGTCCACATGAACAGGAGTCAATGTCGACACAGCCACACTCTCTTTGGGACTCACACACATTAACACAGTTGGCAGGGTCAGGATTAGACTTCCTAACTAGCTAGTTTGCCACAATACAGTAATACGCAGCACCACAGGGTTATCAGGATGATATATGGGCAAGGGGTATGTGAAGGTGTCTGACATCAGAAGTCATGCTTCAGTAGGCCAATGGGAGGTGTAGATAGTATGAATGGAGTCAAAATCATTATACTCCACACACACACACACACACACACACACACACACACACACACACACACACACACAGACACACAGGTTGCCAGTACTGACATGCATGGGTGCATTGCTTGAAAGGTGTGTAGTGGTTGACTGTACAAGAAGGCTGTACAAGGCTAGGTAAGGGGTATACCTTGGCATCAGGCTACATGAAAATGGTCTGCATTGTAGCTCAGTGGTGTAGTGTCAGGATTGGCCCACACGCATGGGTATTGTATTCACCATCCAGTCATCTGGGTTGCTGTTGTGGGTGGCCATTGCTGTGCAATGCTTGCCATGCATGTGTTCTATAATCCATGACATGGACAGTGTCTGGAATGTGCACACATCCCACATGCATATTCCGTGACATGTGGAAGTGTACCTCAGGTGTCTGGGGCATGTTGTGTACATAGACTGGTATCATCAGATGTGCCATTACTGGCCTCATGTGGTGGGAACTGGCAATGGACACCAGGTTGACCCTGCACCTATAATGACAGCATGATACAGGTATTTCCTGGTGTCAGTGGCAACTGTTCATACAGGGCATGTGTTTAAGGCATGGTATGTCCTTTGTGGGTTACATTTGATGGCACTACAGTTGTCGCAGGCGTCCAGTGGGGAGCATAGTGAAGAAGCAATCTATGTAATTATGTGCCTATTGTAGTGATGGGACAGGGTGCCATGCTCTCTGTAGTTTGCTGCAATCACGCTATGGTTACTATCTGTGGGTAATAATCAGGGAACTACCAACAAAGTAGTTATTGCCTAGCTGAGTGTGTCTGTGTATGGGACATGGGCTGAGAGTGTTCTCTGGGTAATATAAGGGTTGCCTAAATTGTTCGCCAGGCTTTGATGTCACATGTAGGAGTATGGATTGTCAACCCCAGCCTCTCTGCTGTTTGATATCTGTTATCCTTGTAAGGTAGACATTGTGACATATAATAGCCCCACCATATAAGAAATTTGCAAAATCCACTCCACAATGAGTCCAGTTGATACACACTCACAGCCACCTCCACACAGGATACGAATGACAAACACAGACACACACACCAAGTTTCACAGTTGCCATGTCTGGGATTGGAACTCCTACCTGACTGGTACATCACACTACAGCATTATGCAGTTATAACATGCACCACAGAGATTACTAGGCTATTCTTTCCCCAAAGGTCTATTTCAATGTGAATGACATGAACAGGCTTGCCAAAGAAGGGCAATGGAAGTTGTAGTGACTGTGAATGGCATCAAAATCATTGCTCCCTGCACAGACAGACACACAAACACACACACACACACACACACACACACACACACACACACACACACACACACACACACACACACACACACAACCACACTTGCCATGTCTGGGAATAGAACTCCTATCTAATTAGTTTATCTCACAACAGCATTACGCAGCTCTAGGATGTGCCACGGTGATTACTGGGCTATTCTTTCCCCAAAGATGTATTTGAAAGTGACATCAGCAGGCATGCCAAAGTAGGGCATTTGCAATTCTAGTGAGTGTGACTGGCCTAAAAAGGCATTGATCCCTACACAGACGTCACATTTGGGATTAGAACTCCTATCTAACTAGTACATTACACTACAGCATTATGCAGTTATAGGACACACCACAGAGATTACTAGGCAACTACTTCTCCAAAGGTGTATTTCAAGGTGAAGACATCAGCAGGCTTGCCATAGTAAGGCAATGGGAGTGCAGTGTGTGTGCATGGGCCATAACCCATTCATCTATAGGCAGACACACTACACTCAGGCACAAACAGGTTTATATTCTACAGGTATGTGTATACACCTGCTAGATGACTACTGACTTGTACAGTCATGTTGCACAGTTAGCACTAGGACCACAACCACTATAGTGCCAAGGGATTCCAGAGGCAAATGTCTAAGGTAATTGACATTTGCACATCAGCTGGTTTTAGCCAATTGGATGTGTGCTGGGTGGGACAGACCTCATGATGGAAGGTTCTATGTCACACACATCTATGTATGTGCACTTTTGGCCTATTATAGTGTGTTGTCCTTGGATATATGTGTATATTCCTATCCAATGTGTGTGTGCAAAGCATGACTGGTGCATACAGGGGAGTGTATGCACTAACATCTGTGACTGTCAGATATGTATGGTCCACTGTTGTTGCCAGACATGGGCTTCATTTCTTTAAGTTTAGGAGCATGTCCAGTATGACCTTTTGTATTTGAATGTATGAATCCATTCCAGGTAGATTGTACTCCAGTGCAGAGTTTTGTGTTATACACCTACAGATGGCAAACTGTTTCTGCAGGATATCTGTAGATCAGTTGACAATATTGGGTCAAAATGGGCAAAGGATAGTTGATTACTGTAGGTAATTGTGTCTGTGCTGCTTCTGCTACATGGCCCTGGTGTTAGCAGAGATATTCAGACATATGTACTGTTATACACTGTGATGTTTTATGTCATCAAGTACTGTCAGGTAGACATATTTGCTTGCAGTGATGTCCTAGGGAACACATGACATGCAGCTGTGTCCAGTATTGTGGTCAGCAGCCTACATATTCTTTCACAATCATGCCATTCTGGATTGGAAGCTGCAGTCACTTGCTGCTGGGTCTGTGTAACTGATTCAGCACCTTGGTACAATGGTGGCAGAAGATCTCATGCTTGTACATCCATCGACATGACAGTATGGCTATATCCTGCTGTGGCCATACCTGATAGCTGTACAGATTCACACGGGTTTCTCAGAGGCAGGGGTCATAATTCTATAAATTACCCTTACACATTGTGGTTCATAAGCAGGTTAGTATCCACCCATTCTTATGTTTGCAGCCAGGGATAATATGTGCACACAACTGAGTTTCGGAATTCACACACTCCATGCTGCCCATGCTCCCACCCCTCCTCTATTATTCTATCCTCTTCCATACATTATGCGAACATTATCTGATATGTTCCCTATAGTTATCACCTAATCACAGGAGTTATTTGGTGTTGGTCCACAGGTCATGCAGGACATGGTGGACATGTTACTGTGATTTGTCCACATGGCCTTGCATTTGGGTTCTGTGGACTATGTTATGTTGTTATTTGGGAGTGCATGACATAACATACACTGGCAGTACAGTTGAGACACAGGCCTTTGGCTGAGGAATGTAGGCCATTTGGTAGTGATGCAGGCCAGCTGTGGCAGGCTGTTGCATCCTGTCACTCCTACAGTCCCAGACTGTGCTACACTATATTCCCCTGTGGTGACAGAGTAGATGTGCAAAATGTTCATGCCAATACTTTCTGTCAGTATTGATCTAGTGGTGTGGATGCTGATAGGCTGCTGCTTACAGCTAGGGATGCACCTGCATGGGATACCTGATCTGCATGCTGCATTCTTTCGCTGTTGCCATACACAGGTGGGGGTCATATTGTACTCATTCCCAAGAGCAGGGATAAGACCGGAGAGGTACATGTGGATGCTGGTGGGGTGAGCTGGGTGCATGTATGCTATGGACACTACTTGCATCTGACTCACAGATATGCATTGGGCATTCCACTTACACTGCAGGGACATCGGCTATTTCTCTACACATCATTCCTATGACCTTTGTGGTCTGCCAGTGTTTGTCCAGATGACATCGGTATTCCCTACTACAAGCCCAGATAATGTGCTGCAAACCTGTATGTACAATTCCAAGGGTGCGTCCATTTGACAGTTACATATTATACACTGTCGTCCTCGGGTACTTCCCCCTGTGTACTGCTTGTATATCTGGGCCGACATTCATGCCATGTCCATCTTTCAGATGGTGACACATATTACTTCTAAACATGTACTACGGTTTACTGCTGGAATGTGTTATACTGGGAAGCATTGTGTTTGGCACTGCAGTTGTGAGATCGTGGCCCTGTCATCGGCAGTACTGGGCAATGGCCATTAGGACAAACCTCACCATGCATACATACTGACCACTCTCACATGATGTATGACACACACCAACCTAACACACGCAGACCTGCATATTGTACACATGCTACAATCTATCCTGCTACCTTGGTCAGCTCAGGTAATCTGTGCTCCACTGTTATTATATCTACACATACATGTTACTAGATTTCTACATTGGATTGGGGGGGGGGGCACACCTGACTGTTACTAGAGTTCTACATAGCATTGGTGGGGCACACCTGACACTTGTACACATTTGCCATGACTGTACTGCTATTTCAGGTACTCCATTTCATTCTGTATTCTAACCTATCATGCTGACTAGAGGCATATCAGTGTACTACAGGTCTTAGGTTTGATTGACCTACATTTCAGTTTCTGACTTCTTACCTTTCAGAGCTAACATGCCACTGCCTGACCTGTTGTAGTCTTTCTGTGTAGGTCTGGGGGGGATGTTCCTCATATCCAACAATCAGAGGCATTAGTACAGCCTTTGTTTGTGTTTGTCTACACCTAACCTGCTGGCTGAGACTGTTGTTGGGTATGTGTACCTCCCTGACTGGCATGTGTGTGTCCTACGGACACACATGTGGCCCAGCACATTTCCTACAGTGAGTTTTGTCACCTTTTCTAGTACTGGCTACTATGGGGACACCAGTATTTGTTACAGATCTCATGCTGCCACTATAGGTGTTTACTATCTGCTGGCATCCCATTCAACCACCCTATTCCCCTGAATGCTCACATTCATACCATGGGTACAAGTAACAAGACATACTACTCCATTCAGCAATTGGTAGGGAGAGTGACTTACCTTGTGGCTTTGCCAGTATTGAGGATGGTGCTGGAGGGCTGACTATGTCAGATGCACATAGTACACTCCCTATACATTGTTAAGCACAGGTATTGATATGTATGGCATCCCTTTTACTGTATGTGTGAGTCAGAGAGGTGTCATTCCCTGGGTCCCTACCATGTCAGTGTATGTGCTATGCGTTGCCTCTTTGCCAAGGCCTGGGCATACTGGGCACACCTCCATCTGCCTACTGGGGCAGGCTTAGGTTGTTCCTCCTCTGAGTCACTCTGTGCCTGTGCAGGTCTTAGCAATGGTGGGAGGCTGTGTGGCCCTGCCCCATGCTGTTCCTGCTGCAGCTGTTTCCGCAGGATCATATTGTGTAGCATGGCACATAAGAAGACAATTTGGGTACATGTAGCTGGTGAGTACTACAAGGCTCCACTGGATGTGTCCAGGCAGTGGAACTGTGACTTGAGCATCCCAAACACATGTTCTATTATGATTTTGGTCTGTGCGTGTGCCTCATTATGGAGTTCTTGCTTGGGTGTGTGTGAATTTCTGATGGGTGTCATCAGCCACGGCTCCAGTGCATAACCAGCATCCCCCACTAGATGACTGTAAGGGATGTCCCCATTGGCAAACATCTGGTACAGCTGTGTCAGATGCCAGATATGGGAGTCGTGATAGCGTCCAGGGAAGCCAGCACACGCATTCATTATAATGCCATGAGCATCGCACACGACCAGGCAATTGATGGAGGGGAAGCCCTTGCAATTGATGTAGACCCTACCCTGCTCACCAGGTGGTGCTTTGAAGCATATGTGCGTGCAGTCTATAGCACCCACTACCTCAGGGTCTTCTGCTATTTGGTAGAAGAGACGCATATTGCTGGCCAACACCTCACAGGAATTGGGGAAATATATGTGCTGAACGACATGTGCTGACATGGCATCCAGGAACTGGAGGAGTCCCCTGGATGCTGATGCCTGTGAGATCCCCATGATATCCCCAGTTGGCCTTTGGAAGGTACATGTGGCTAGTATTTCTAGGCCTACACATATATTGCTATTCACTTGGATGGGTTCTCCTCTGTTAGTTCTGTGTGTGAGGTGTGGCTGGCACAGCTCAACAATTTGCTGTAGGAGGTCCATGTCTACCCTATAGCTCTCAACTATCTCCAGCTCATTTAGTCCCTGGTGGGTTACCCTGGGTCTGTACACTCTTCTCCTTCTCCTCACTATATGTTGGTCAACAGCATTCTTATCCTCACCACCCTCAGCCTCTTCCACATGTTGATGTATAATAGCTGCTGCAGCCTCTATCATTTTGTTGCTTTGGTTTGTTAAAATTTCCCTGCTTGTGTACACCAATGGTGTAGAGTTTCTGGGAAAAACCAGAGGGAAAGATGTTTGCATAGTTTATAGTGATGTGCTGGGCTGGGCTGCTGCCTGCGTAATTGCTGATTCTGATACATTTCACCTGCCAGCTATGCTAGCTCTCCTAGATTACCTTCCTACTACAGTTTTCCCTTCCCATTGCCTTCTTATTTAAGCCCGGGAATGTGCCACGCAAACACAGTGCTCAGGTGTGCACAGAGCTGCTATTTCCTGATTTACTTTTTTTTCCTTTAAAACACGGTGTGCAGCGCACACACCTGTTTAGGCAATGTAAAGAGTGCTAGGTAGTCTCAGACACACCTCCTTGCTTAGCTCTGCTAAGCTAAGGGCAAACCCAAGCCACAGAGCTCCAGTAAGCTTACAGTATGCTTGACATAACCCCCTATGAAGTCAGCTAACTCTTAGGCTTGCACCATGGTATTCCTGCACTTACACTGTTGGGTGCTGGCTACCATTGGGGGAAATCTGGGATTCAGTATCATTCCCCTCATTTGCATTGGATTGCCTGCTAATGTATAGCTACAGGTTCCACACTGAGCCTTCCCCCTTAGCAAACATTATTCACTAGCCATGTTGTCTTCTGCCTGCCATTGAGTAAAATGGTAAATTAGTGAATTTGGTTAAAATGCTTATTTCAGGTATTTTTTTATTTTCAGCCCGATCCTGTTTGTGTGCCACTGCCCTACACTTAAACAGCCAACATCAGCTAAAAAAAATAAAAGTTATTTTTTTTTTTGCCAACTGTTTTCCATGCCACTGGCCATATATTTGGCCATTGGCATGCTTTATACATGCTATACACCCTTTATTTGGAGCTGTCATGGCTCCGTTATGTAATTTGCAGAAATGTATTCGGTTACTAACTGATTACAGTTCTGCGCACTACATTAGTCCTGCACAGCCGGCTGATAGCTTCCTGGATTGCAAATTCCCCTCATCTGCATGGTTTTCACCTGAAAATGGAGTAATTTACATACATGAGCTGTGTCCATGCAGGAATAGTGCAGGAGCGTCTGTGCACGTCCCTGGAGCTTATTCCTAGATTGCATGGTGGCCATATTGGCTCCAGCAGCTCCTGCACTATTCCTGCATGCCTTGCAGAGCTTGTTGAATCTGGGGGTTTAAGTTTTTATACTGCAAAATACAGAGCCCATATGTTTAAACAGTAGTGTGTGTCCTGTATTATAAATGCAAAGTAAGAACTAAAGTCAAAGCCACATTTTGAGTAGTTGTACAGAAAAATGGCAAACCTGTACTTTTTAAATGGCAGTGGATTCTTTTATGCAAACACAGGGAAGTACACAGTATTGTCTTACTGCTAAGTTAGAGCAGGGAGCAACTTCATAACTGTAGAGAAGAGATGCAGTGCCACTCTAGTTATGGCTCTAGTGTCTTCTTGAATGAATGTAAAAGTTTGAACTACAGAGGAAAATGCTTTTACCAAGGTGAATGGAAGGGGTCAGCAAATAGCAGACTGGGTGAGCGCATGAATATGGAGGATTTACAGGGAGAATCCATTCAGATAGGGAGGCAAGTAAGAAAAAAAAAGTGCATGAGTTATGAAAAGGACCACAGAAGCAGACAGTTTGGGTTGGGTCAGTAGAGTTGCTTTCTGCTGACCTATGTACCATTAGCTATGGCAGAATCTATTACTTAATAAATTAAAAGACGGTACAAAAGCTGAGGTAAGACACAAACTACTGAACCATCTGGTGAAAAAAAAAATATAGGGCCTAATGTGACCAGGCATTTATACAAATTATTTGAGAAATAACTGTGCATGTGTATGTGTATTATTAAAGTGATAAAAGATGGTTTGTAATACTGTTTAATGCTTGATAATGCTTTGGTCATCTGAGGATTGTAAGGAGGAGTATATATGTTGTTTCCCTGTAGTAGGAGAAAGTTGAACATGTTCAGAGAACCCTAATGCATTGATGCATGCCTCATATTCAAACTAGCCTGTTTCAGTTTTGGTGAACATGGTTGTTGGACATGCTTAAACTGAAAGAGAACAATGCAAGCTTCTTTGTGACTGACAGCAACTGCTTGTGTGTGTGAGTTTGAACAGTAGCATCATGTCTGGTGGGTGTAAGTATGTTTGTATGTGCATATACTGTGTGGTGCTGACACTCGTTTGCTATGGTAGCAGTGTTATGTATAGTTATATGTTTTACCTCATGCTTGTGCAACAGTGGAGCTAGCACATATAAGTTAGGCGTTATGATGACGATGCTGCCCAAATGACAAGTATAAGAGACTTTTACCCACCATGCAAAAAATGCTAGTATGTGTGAAAGTGTTTGGGATAGTGTATTATGATTATGTGTTCTAGATTATTGAGTGTAAATGTATTGAAGTATGTGTGTGTAGTGTGCAATGTAATGTTTTCTTTTATGTGTGTTTGTTGTTGAAGTGTGTGCATGGTTTCAGTAATTTGCAGTGCGTATGTGTTTGAGTGGATGTCAGTATGATGCAGTTTGTGTGTATGTGATGGGTTGAGTGTATAAATGGTGTTTTTCAGTTCATTGTGGTGTCAAAAGAGTGCGATTTCATTTTCTTTTTCAGGAGGGCAAGTCACTCTGCATGTCCATATCTTTTACACTATTATTCTTACTTTCAGGTTACAGGCACTAACAGAGAAAGAAAAAACTGCTTCACTCTTCCTTTAAAGGCAAAGTACAAAACAATGCACAATGAACATCAATAAATTGCACCTATGTGCCACAAGCAACTATACATGAACATTTTTCGGCCACCAAACCAGGACCGAAACACTAAAGGTGGAGGAGTGTCAATATTCACCAAGGATATTCGCACCACCAGGCTAGTTGCCCAACACAATGAATCTGAAATTCTCCAAGTGCAACTAACACTAGGTAAGACTGCAATCCAAATTGTAGCTTGCTACAGATCCCCCACCATACCCCAGGATTCTCACTACACCTTTCTAAACACACTGGAAAATATTAAGATAGAACCAAACACTCTAATACTGGGTGATTTTAACTACCCTGCCATTAACTGGGAAAACTACTCATGTACCAACACCTTTGCCCAACAGTTCTTGGAATTCATAAATTCCAACGCCCTGGATCAACTAATCCATAGTCCCACCAGGGGCTCCAATATCCTAGACCTGGTCATTACCAACATGGGAAATCGATGCTCCACACCTGTGGTCACCCTCTCGTTAGTCAGGTCTGACCATAAGCTAATCACCCTTAACATCCACATCCCACCCCCCACCTCCCAGTAAGGAAACCTCCATAAAAAACTTCTCCAAAGCCAACTTCATGCTACTCAAGTCAGAAGTGACAAACTTCATGACACCCATGCAGATGGGAACTGAAAATTCAGCTGCTGAATCCTACACTAAGGCACTGTACGAGCACATCCACTCATGCATGAATCGTGCCATCCCAAATAGAACCAAGATGCTCTCATCCAAAAAAAGGAAGACAATCTGGTGGCCCTCTGCCATAAACAAACTTTACAACAAAAGGAAGAAACTGTTGCAGAAAAGAGGAAAATCCCAGGATGCAAAAAACTCCCTTACCAGACCTCAGTAAGAAACTGAGATCCCTCATAAAATCCTCCAAAGCTAGTTACAAAAATAAAATTGCCAAAGATTCCAAAGACAACCACAAGGCATTCTATAACTATGTCAAGAATCTAAATGGCAATGCTCAGATCTGCTCTGAGTTAAAACAGAATGGCATTAAATATACTGATCCCAAGGATGTTGCCAACATCCATGGGACCAGATGACATCCCGGGCTGTGTACTACATGAATTACAATATGAACTGGCACCTCACCTAAGTATCATGTTTAATCATACCTCACCTCAGGTTTCCTGCCCACTGAATGGTGCAGAGCTACGGTTATCCCACTCCACAAGGGGGGGATCCACCTTGGATCCCAGAAACTACCGTCCCATCAGTCTGACAAACCTTATCTGCAAGGCCATGGAGCGTATTATCATGGAACTTATAAACAAAGACATTGACAACCTTCAAACACTGGACCCCACCCAGTTTGGGTTTGTGAAGGACCGATCTTGTCTCCTGAACCTGATTGACTTTTTCGAATCAGTCTCCAGAGCCATGGACAAGGGTAAGGTGGTCTACACAGCCTATCTAGACCTTGCCAAGGCCTTTGACACCATCCTCCACTCTTGAATCATAGATAAACTTACTAAGCTGGGCATTAATCCCTACATCATCCAATAGGTTGCTAACTGGCTCACTGTAAAAGTAGCCAACTCCAAATCCAGCTCCAGACAAGTGACAAGTGGAGTACCTCAGGGTTCAGTCTTGGGACCGCTCTTGTTTGGCATCTACTTCTCTGAAGTACAGGGCAACACTAAGGGACTCTGGCTAACAAAGTTTACAGATGACTGTAAACTGGGAGCCATTATTGAATCCCCAAATGATGTGGATACTCTACAAAAGGGCCTTACAGAAACAGATGCTTGGTGCCAGAGCCATGGGCTCAAGCTCAATGCCAAGAAATGTATAGTTATTCCCTTTGAGAAAAAACATGTATCCGTGAATTACCATATAGGTGGCAGTACACTAAACATCGAAAGTGTGCTAAGAGACTTAGGGACACAGGTAGACAGTGGTCTCACCTTCGATAATCACATCGCCACAACAGTCAGGAAATCCTTCTATGTGGCAAACCTCATCACTAAGGGCTTTTCATCCAGAAAAAAGGAGGTCATTGTCCCACTGTACTCATCCCTCATTAGACCCATTATATAATACAACGCTCCATTTGGTATGTACCTCTCAAGACATCTGCAACAACTGGAAAGGCCGCAGAAATACCTCACTAAAGCTGATGCCCTACACTGACTGCCTTAAAAAACTCCAGCTATATTCTGTCACATATCGTCTACTCAGAGGTAATCTCTGCTTAACATACAAGGCCATGTCAAACCCAGAGCTGTTGGACATGCTACACTTAAAGAAATCCCAATCCCTCAGAGCCACATGCTCTAGGGATCTAAACCTTGTCATCACAATAAACAAAACATGCTGGAGGGATGGATTCCTGACCCAGAGACTCCCCAGACTCTGGAATAGATTGCCTATATATGTCAAGCAGAGTGCCTCTTTGGCCCTCTTCAAAAGGAACCTTGATGATTGGATGGGAGAAAGGAAATTCACCCCGGGGATCACATCAGTTGCCCTGCTAGACAGGGGTCCAGGGAAGTAAATAGTGTGGGAAGAAATAGCCAGGGAATTGTTATGGCTAGGCTTGTATAGGCCCTAGGGCTGATAGCCTAGTACCAACCTATGAACCAATTAACCTATTTTCTGTATAGCAGCTCTGAGACTAAACCAGCTGTGATACAAGCAACCTTATAAGGAGCAATGGAATGAAGCCATAATATGGTGGTACATTTCTGGCATCCTGACGAGGATCCAAGGAAAAGAAAAGAAAAGAAAATACACATCTATTAAAGCTTTAAGGCCTTTGGCTGGGAATGCTATTCATTAAATAATGAGTAGAGTTTTCTACATGTATTCTACCAGCCCATGTGGCATACCAATAATATCTCAGAATCAAAATGCAGATGATAGAGAGACAGGAGTTAAATTCTGGTTTGTATTCATGGTCCTCAGGGCTGCATAGAGCAGAAGTGTATTGGTCTCTGTTTCTATTTATATTGGTGGTGTCACATTCATTCTACTTTCCTGGAGTACAGGTTTAGCTGGTGGGTTACTCTGTATATGACTTGTCAAACCTCCTGCAGTGTACATATATACGCATATGAGATTACCAAATACAGCTCCCTCTTTGTAATATATCAAATTAAACATCTAAAACAATTAGAAAGGCCCAAAGATTCCCAATCATAAAAATCACAGACCTAAATACCTTCGGTTGTCAAGAGAGCATGGAAGCTCTACCCCTTTAGTCAGTGTCTTACAGTCTTTTGAGGAGAGATCTCTCTCTCTCTCTTGCTTACTGCAGCATTAGAGACCTGATCACCCTGGACTTCCTGTATATCTGCAAGTAAAATATTTCCAACAATACTTAAGCCAAGGAACCTATGTTTTTTATCAGCAAATAAATAAAAAACATCAGAGATGCACTTTTTTTAACCCAGGCCCTCCCAAACCTCAGAGATAAACTTCCTCTACATAGTAAGCAATGAGATTCACTATCTTCCTTTAAACAAAACCAAGATGACTGTATGGGTATCCACAAATTTACTCAGAGGTTGTCTGGTATGGCCCTTCTGGAGAAATAAGGTTCATCCCAAGGGAGGGTACTGCCAAGAAGTGAATGGTCAAAATACTCGGTGACCCTGGAATAGCTATGAATCTATGAGATGTTAGTTAATCAACATTCACTATAGTGAGTCTCTCACTTCACAGGTTGAATTTCTTTAGCCAGACTAGTCACAAGACTCAAAAGACAATTTATTAAACAAAGAGCCTCTACAATCATAAAAACAGCACCTACCATGAAATCTACCCTAAACAAATGTAAATAAATCTGTACCCAGTGGGTCATAGATGTGATGTCACAGTGCCATGTGTAAGTGCTCCAACTAGTCAGTTAGACTATTCACAAAACATGGCCTTCTGACTGAAGGCTAAGAATTAGGGGAATAACAGCACAACTAAAATAACTTGATCTCATATCTGATATCTAAGTTAAGACTTATTAGCTGATTAGCTGTTATTTTAGACTTAAGGCTTGAATTAGGACCATGCAGATTAAAGCCTCTCTCTCTTCCATACCTATCTGAGATTTGTGTAGATGTGGGGAAACATGTGGAAAGTGATATTTCTTAATAATATTAGATTACTTATTTCTGTCTGAATCAGTTTATTCATGTGGTAAAAAAATGATAATCAGTCAATCCACTGGAACTATCATCCACAGTGATAAAGACACTGTTATGGGAATTGATACACTTATCAAAAGGACAGAGAGAAATGCAGTACTGAATATCCAGTAAATATCCTCTCTTTGGTTAGGAAGAGAAGGAATGGGCAGACATCAGTAGCCAACAGTCACAGGCTGACACGAGGAAGTAGCAGTGGAATGAGCTCTAAGCAGTGGTGTTCCTGCAGCAGATACCAGGACAACAAGCTGATAATATGCTCATGTAGTGATGGGGCAAAATGTATTTTGATATGCTGATGCTGATTTGTGCAGATGTTAAACAGCAGCAGTACAAGTTTATGGACATGTTTAGCAAAATAGCAGAAACTGATTACATTATTTTAAAGGACTCATTCCCCTATTTTAAGTCAAAGCAGATGAAACAGTAAATGGATTGCAGATTTACACAACTCACAACCATCTAAACAGTGTTACTTATCAGTAAGGAGCAACAAAACAGAGGAAGATACTGCTACTCGCCAAAATGAGTCCTCTTCATTGAAACTTTGCTTCCACTTACATATGTGTTTAATGCTACTAAAAGTACATATAGTTGTCACTTTTTCTTTTATCGTTAAGATTCAAAACTTTCCTTTCATGAATTCCCAGATCTATACAGTTAATTGCAAATATTTTAATGTTTCAGTAAATAGCTTTCTTATTGCTGATGATGCATTCAGAGCTGTTATAGTGTGCAGCTGTCATTTGGCTGATATAACTTAATAAGTTTCACACCATGGGTTAAGCTGCAATTCTTGCCCTTAAGTCAAACATTAAAAAAAGTACACGCAGCAAAAAAAAATCACGATTTAACATGTTAGTGCATATTATGCACACTCGATTGTAAATCATCAGTGTCTATACTTACTTGACATACAATGGCTTGAAGTTTTCATAAGACAGGAAAGCATTTATGCCAAAGTAAAGCCTCCTGCCTTAGCTGTGCAAAAAAAATATGTCATATGTTAATTGCAGTCAGTCAGCAGCAAACATGGTGCTAGCAATTATGAAATACATATGGCTGTCAAAGCCCCATACTAGCACATCTTATGTATTAACACGAGGGGATGCTCATTAAAGCATGTACCATTTCACAATATAAAAATACCATTCAAAATCAGCAAGTCCTGCTTCAAGCAATCATGGAAAAAATTACTGAGCTGTCGGAAGATTACCAG